>NC_079192.1:393337670-393592670 GCF_029499605.1 Hyla sarda | reverse complement strand
TTCTCTGTGGTTAGTGATATATTCAATAACTGTTCCATGTGGTTAGTGATATATTCAATAACTGTTCTCTGTGGTTAGTGATATATTCAATAACTGTTCTCTGTGGTTAGTGATATATTCAATAACTGTTCCATGTGGTTAGTGATATATTCAATAACTGTTCCATGTGGTTAGTGATATATTCAATAACTGTTCCCTGTGGTTAGTGATATATTCAATAACTGTTCTCTGTGGTTAGTGATATAATCAATAACTGTCCCCTGTGGTTAGTGATATATTCAATAACTGTTCTCTGTGGTTAGTGATATATTCAATAACTGTTCCCTGTGGTTAGTGATATATTCAATAACTGTTCCCTGTGGTTAGTGATATATTCAATAACTGTTCCCTGTGGTTAGTGATATATTCAATAACTGTTCTCTGTGGTTAGTGATATATTCAATAATTGTTCCCTGTGGTTAGTAATATATTCAATAACTGTTCCCTGTGGTTAGTGATATATTCAATAACTGTTCTCTGTGGTTAGTGATATATTCAATAACTGTTCCCTGTGGTTAGTGATATATTCAATAACTGTTCCCTGTGGTTAGTGATATATTCAATAACTGTTCTCTGTGGTTAGTGATATATTCAATAACTGTCTCTGTGGTTAGTGATATATTCAATAACTGTCTCTGTGGTTAGTGTTATATTCAATAACTGTCTCTGTGGTTAGTGATATATTCAATAACTGTTCTCTGTGGTTAGTGATATATTCAATAACTGTTCCCTGTGGTTAGTGATATATTCAATAACTGTTCTCTGTGGTTAGTGATATATTCAATAACTGTTCCCTGTGGTTAGTGATATATTCAATAACTGTTCCCTGTGGTTAGTGTTATATTCAATAACTGTTCTCTGTGGTTAGTGATATATTCAATAACTGTTCCCTGTGGTTAGTGATATATTCAATAACTGTTCCCTGTGGTTAGTGATATATTCAATAACTGTTCCCTGTGGTTAGTGATATATTCAATAACTGTTCCCTGTGGTTAGTGATATATTCAATAACTATTCTCTGTGGTTAGTGATATATTCAGTAACTGTTCTCTGTGGTTAGTGATATATTCAATAACTGTTCCCTGTGGTTAGTGATATATTCAATAACTGTTCTCTGTGGTTAGTGATATATTCAATAACTGTTCCCTGTGGTTAGTGATATATTCAATAACTGTTCTCTGTGGTTAGTGATATATTCAATAACTGTTCTCTGTGGTTAGTGTTATATTCAATAACTGTTCTCTGTGGTTAGTGATATATTCAATAACTGTTCTCTGTGGTTAGTGATATAATCAATAATTGTTCTCTGTGGTTAGTGATATATTCAATAACTGTTCCCTGTGGTTAGTGATATATTCAATAACTGTTCCCTGTGGTTAGTGATATATTCAATAACTGTCTCTGTGGTTAGTGATATATTCAATAACTGTTCTCTGTGGTTAGTGATATATTCAATAACTGTTCTCTGTGGTTAGTGATATATTCAATAACTGTTCTCTGTGGTTAGTGATATATTCAATAACTGTTCTCTGTGGTTAGTGATATATTCAATAACTGTTCCCTGTGGTTAGTGATATATTCAATAACTGTTCCCTGTGGTTAGTGATATATTCAACAACTGTTCCCTGTGGTTAGTGATATATCCAATAACTGTTCTCTGTGGTTAGTGATATATTCAATAACTGTTCTCTGTGGTTAGTGATATATTCAATAACTGTTCTTTGTGGTTAGTGATATATTCAATAACTGTTCTTTGTGGTTAGTGATATATTCAATAACTGTTCTCTGTGGTTAGTGATATATTCAATAACTGTTCTCTGTGGTTAGTGATATAATCAATAACTGTTCTCTGTGGTTAGTGATATATTCAATAACTGTTCTCTGTGGTTAGTGATATATTCAATAACTGTTCTCTGTGGTTAGTGATATATTCAATAACTGTTCTCTGTGGTTAGTGATATATTCAATAACTGTTCTCTGTGGTTAGTGATATATCCAATAACTGTTCTCTGTGGTTAGTGATATATTCAATAACTGTTCTCTGTGGTTAGTGATATATCCAATAACTGTTCTCTGTGGTTAGTGATATATCCAATAACTGTTCTCTGTGGTTAGTGATATATTCAATAACTGTTCTCTGTGGTTAGTGATATATTCAATAACTGTTCCCTGTGGTTAGTGATATATTCAATAACTGTTCCCTGTGGTTAGTGGCCTTTTGACTGTGCTCTCTGCTGCCACCTCTGTCCATGTCAGGAACTGTCCGGAGCAGGATAGGTTTGCTATAGGGATTTGCTTCTACTCTGGACAGTTCCTGACACGGACAGAGGTGGCAGCAGAGAGCACTGTGGTCAGACTGGAAAGAACTACACAACTTCCTTTGGGTCATCCAGCAGCTGATAAGTACTGGAAGGCCTATGTCAGTGTTTCCCAACCAGGGCGCCGCCATCTGATGCAAGACTACAACTCCCAGCATGCCCGGACAGCCTTCGGCTGTCCGGGCATGCTGGGAGTTGTAGTTTTGCAACAGCTGGAGGCACCCTGGTTGGGAAACACTGGCAGAATGTAAAAACTCATTTTTTTATGCATCATGTATATACTCACTAAACCTTCAATTTTTTTTCCTTCCCTCTGGGCATTTCCATGTGTTTTCTACAGTGATGAGGTAAGTTAAATATATATATATTTTTTTTATTAATAATTGACTATGCCCTCGGCCTATAAATATCTAACAGTATGATTTTGTTTTCTATTTTTCTTCAGAGGAAATCTAAAATCCCAGCTTCCAGGAGGCTGCTGCTCAAGGTAAGAATATAAAAAGGATGACGGGGTTAATAATAATAATAATAATAACTCACGAAGTATCCCGCCATTATACTAATTTTTTTTAAATGTAACTTGATCCTATGAAAAATCAAGTGACTTTTGCAAATCGTCCGCAGCCTTGAGGCTGTGTTCACACCCTCAGTCTTTAAGGAATACAAAGCCAGGAATGGATTTAAAAAGAGGAGAAGTCTCAGCCTTTACCGTATACACGTCTTTATTGTATTTATGATATACTGTACTGTACACTGTATTTATGATATATTTCTGTATTTAATTATTACAATCAAAAATCTGAACCTGTGAACACAGCCTTATGTGGACCTGTGTGTCTCCACGGTAACAGACAACAACCAAATCTCGTGTAGTCTGATCCTGTAGACTATCTTCTGCTTGCCAAACTATGAAATGTAAGTTAGTAAGAATTAGGCTATATAGAAAGTTATATAACTTTGTAATTCAGGTTTATTGAATACTAGCTGAGTACATGGCATTGCCCGGTCTTCCTACCTAAACTTAGTGGGAGAAAAAAAAAGCAACAATAATGCTCTTGTCCTCATATCCCGTCCTCATATCTTAACCTCATATCCCGTCCTCATATCCTGTCCCCATATCTCGTCCTCATATCCCAACCTCATATCCCATCCTCATATCCCGACCTCATATCCCAACCTCATATCCTGACCTCATATCCTGACCTCATATCCTGTCCTCATATCCCGTCCTCATATCCTGACTTCATATCCCAACCTCATATCTCATCCTCATATCCTGTCCTCATATCCCATCCTCATATCCCGACCTCATATCCCAACCTCATATCCCGACCTCATATCCTATCCTCATATCCTGTCCCCATATCTCGTCCTCATATCCCAACCTCATATCCCAACCTCATATCCCATCCTCATATCCTGTCCTCATATCCCGTCCTCATATCCCGACCTCACATTTCATCCTCATATCCCGTCCTCATATCCCATCCTCATATCCTGTCCTCATATCCCAACCTCATATCCCGACCTCATATCCTATCCTCATATCCTGTCCCCATATCTCATCCTCATATCCCGTCCTCATATCCTGTCCTCATATCCCGTCCTTATATCCCGTCCTCATATCCTGACCTCATATCCCGACCTCACATCCCATCCTCATATCCTGTCCTCATATCCCAACCTCATATCCCAACCTCATATCCTATCCTCATATCCTGTCCCCATATCTCGTCCTCATATCCCAACCTCATATCCCATCCTCATATCCTGTCCTCATATCCCATCCTCATATCCCGTCCTCATATCCTGACCTCATATCCCGACCTCACATCCCATCCTCATATCCCGTCCTCATATCCCATCCTCATATCCTGTCCTCATATCCCAACCTCATATCCCGACCTCATATCCTATCCTCATATCCTGTCCCCATATCTCGTCCTCATATCCCAACCTCATATGCCATCCTCATATCCTGTCCTCATATCCCATCCTCATATCCCGTCCTCATATCTCGTCCTCATATCCCAACCTCATATCCCATCCTCATATCCTGTCCTCATATCCCGTCCTCATATCCTGTCCTCATATCCTGTCCTCATATCACATCCTAATATCCCGACCTCATATCCTATCCTCATATTCCATCCTAATATCCCGAACTCATATCCTATCCTCATATCCCGACCTCATATCCTATCCTCATAGCACATCCTAATATCCCGTCCTCATATCCTATCCTCATATACCATCCTCATATGCTGTCCTCATATCCCATCCTCATATCCCGTCCTCATATCCTGTCCTCATATCACATCCTAATATCCCGACCTCATATCCTATCCTCATATCACATCCTAATATCCCGACCTCATATCCTATCCTCATATTCCATCCTAATATCCCGACCTCATATCCTATCCTCATATCCCGACCTCATATCCTATCCTCATATCACATCCTAATATCCCGACCTCATATCCTATCCTCATATCCCGTCCTCATATCCTATCCTCATATACCATCCTCATATCCCGTCCTCATATCCTATCCTCATATCCTGTCCCCATATCCTGTCCTCATATACCATCCTCATATCCCGTCCTCATATCCTATCCTCATATCCTGTCCTCATATCCTGTCCTCATATCCCGAGCTCATGTCTGTTCCTCATACCCCAACCTCATATCCTGACCTTACATGCCATCCTCAGATGCCGCCCTCAAATCTGACCTCAAATCCTGTCCTTATACCTCGTCTGTGTATATACCGACCTCATATTCCGTCCTCAAATCTGACCTCATATCCCGTCTGCATATACCGAGCTCATATCCCATCCTTATATCTCGTCCTAATATACCGACCTCATATCCCGTCCTCACATCCGTCCTCACATCTGCTATCTAACATGGTCTCTCTGCTGCCCCCTTTCGCGATGTAGGGACTCACTCCGGTACAATCTCCCAAACAAATTTGGTGCTATTCAATTGTGCTACCCGTCAATCTCTTTCTACTGTAAGCACAGCACACAGGGGGTCACTGTGTCTCACAGGGCATGGGCAAGTAGCAATGCTGGAGTGGGGATTGGCGTGTAGCAGAGATTAAAAACCGTCAATGCTGCTACACGCTGAACTTTTAATACACACAGCAAACCTCGGCCCACAGGATATCTGTGTGTACAGTAGCAAAATAATTGGCATGTAGCACAGGCTTGCTTAGGAGATTCTATAGGAGTGAGTCCTCACACAGCCAGGCGGGGGCAGCAGAGAGACAGTGTCGGGTTCTCTGCACTAAAGATAGCACGGTAGCACTGAAAACCAAAAACATTTTGCTACATTTATTACTAAAGATAAATTTAAAAAGTTGAATAACTTTGTGAATTTTGCAATTATTTTATTCTCCGGAGTATCCCTTAGTTAATATTCTGTAGCAAAATCCCCCTCTGTTCTCTCCTCAGTTGATCAATTGGATTGTGCAGCCTTAAAGGGGTACTCTGCCCCTAGACATCTTATTCCCCTATCCAATGGATGGGAGATAAGATGTCTGATCGCGGGGGTCCCGCCGATGGGGACCCCCTGGGGTGCCGGAGACTCGTGATGTCACGGCTGCGTCCTGCTCGTGATGTAACGGCCACGCCCCCTCAATGCAAGTCTATGCCCATAGATTGCATTCTGAGGGCGTGGCCGTGATGTCACGAGCAGGGTGTGACAATAACGTCAAGAGCCTCTGCCCCACATCGCCATTCATCCGGCACGGAGCGAAGTTCGCTCCGTGCATCGGATGTCTTTGGTGCTTTAGTCGAGATAGGGGATAAGATGTCTAGGGGCGGAGTACCCCTTTAAAATTTTGTTTAAAAACAAAGGCACCATGGAAAGAGAGGAGTCTAAGTGTATGTTCACATGGCGGAAAATGTGCAAAATGTCCGCCCAGAAAACACGTGCTAACATTCCGCACATTTGAATAATCCAGTGGGCGCTTGGATGCTCAAAAAATTTGCTGTCTTATAGACGGCAATGCATTTCCTAGTGGAATCCGCAGAAAGAATACACAAGTCCATTCTTTCTGTGGATACCGGAATTGGGATTTCTGCGGCAGAAACATCTGAAGTGGAAATTCCACCGTGTGCACAGTGCAGCAGAATCCCATTGAAAACAATCGAAATCACTGCTGTGCTGGGTCTCTTCATCCAATCACTGCAGGCTGCTCTGTAATCCCCTTCTTTCTGATTTCATGCTGCAGTCTGATAGGACAGGAGTGAGCACAGAGGAGTGCTAGTCCTGCCCTCACTTCCTGGACTTTGTCCCAGCCTGTGCTATAGCTAGGACAAAAATGATGCTGCAGCTGGACAGGATTATGTTCTGGATGGTATGGGGACCCCTAGTGGTCTTTTTGACAGTGCACATAGTTACTGCTTCTTCAGAGAATCTTTTTAGTTCCGCTCTATTATGGGCATTGCCAAAAAAATCTAAAATTCTAGAAGGCACAAAGTGCTGGAGGAGAAATACCTCTGAGGTTGGCACACACAAAACATTCCAGCCTGTCCTCCATGATCGTGAGAGAAAGGCATCTTATGTATCTCAGCCCCAAGTGACAGATGTAAACAGAGAACAATTGTCACCAGCCCCAGGGCGGCTTACAACATCCCGCCGCATCTACTCTGAGTCCGGATAGTCAGGACAATAATATTTTCTTTGCATGACAACCAGGTGCACGTGAGACAAAGCTTCAGTCCGAGCAGAAGTAAAAGGAGGGAAAAGCCAATTTTTAACAACATATTTAGGTCCAAAATTCCTGCATGGGTTGTTGTCACTTTCTTAGTGTGGTGTCAGACGGGGTAATGTGTAATTAACCTTATCGTGAAGCCAGGGCGTGGTTGACCTATACACCACCCGAGGTAGGCCAACTTCACCTGTGCCAGGCACGGGGCAAATAGTCACTCCGATGCAAGGTTACGGTGAACTGTCTTACTTTACTGAGGTTGGAAAGATGGTACAATCCGTTACAGCTCAGATTAGCGTGAAGAAGTTGCAGGGTGAATTTAGGGAAGCTTATCGGCATGCTGGGACTTATAGTTGATTGTGCTGTATATAATTGACTTGACTGGTATGCAGCCCACGCTATACTTTAGGGACTTGGACTTGACTGAAGTAATCCCCGAGACTGTAGGCTTACCGCCAGGCTTTGACTTTCACCTGGGTAGTGGGGTTAACTTGTAGTTGATGCGTGGTTGCTGGACTAGGCCTCAGGCCTCCTCTCAGATCCACCTCACAGACAGACTTCACTCCTCACCAAACTGTACCTCAGCATGCACAGAACTGAACTCTGACAATTTAGAGCCTTCCCATTGGGCAGATAAGTCACATGTTCACCACTGCATACTCCCCTTAAAGGGGTACTCCGCCCCTAGACATCTTATCCCCTATCCAAAGGATAGGGGATAAGATGTCAGATCGCCGGGGTCCCGCTGCTGGGGACCCAGGGGATCGCTGCTGCAGCACCCCGCCATCATTACTGCGCAGAGCGAGATCGCTCTGCACGTAATGACGGGCAATACAGGGGCCGGAGCATCGTTACGTCACGGCTCCGCCCCTCGTGACGTCGCGGCCCGCCACCGTCAATACAAGTCTGTGGGAGGGGGCGTGGCGACCTGCCATAGACCTGCATTAAGGGGACAGGCCGTGATGTCATGAGGGGCTGAGCCATGACGTCACGCTGCTCCGGCCCCTGTATCGTCCGTCATTATGCACAGAGCGAGACCGCGGCGATCTAACATCTTAACCCCTATCCTTAGGATAGGGGATAAGATGCCAGGGGCGGAATATCCCTTTAACAATAAGGTCCTTGACAACAGGTTTCTTAAGGTAACAAGTGCATAGAAAGTACAATATATTAACCCTTATGTAACATTACATTATTTAGTGCATTATGGAGAGTCCTGAGGCATGTGGGCCCAAGATGGACAATGAAGTAGCATCTGCCACACAGGATGGGCAGAAGTACAGAAGAAAACGTGATTCTGTACTGGGTCACCGCATTATGCTTCTGGGCAACAAATCCACCTGGATGGATATAGTTATGGGAGTTGTGAATAGTTTTTAGGTACAAACAGGCAAATTTGTTTAGTTGTTTTTTCTGGGAATTATACAGGGCCTGATCCTATAGTAGGACTTACATGCAGACACTGTATGTTTTGTATGATGTTTGCCATGTACTATTCGTATATCTTGGACAGCCAGATTGCCTTATCTCTCTGCACAGAAAAGCCACAAAACGTCTTGGCGATTCAGCAAGTGACAAACAAACCAAACAGAGATATAGTCTACAGGCCCGGCCCGGACACCGCGCACTGGACATCTGCTCTACATTATCAAGACTCCCTGTTAGTGTTAGAGCTTATATAAATGGCTATGACCAAAACAGTTTTCATGTGTGACATTGACATATAATGTTGCAAAAAGAAAACAAAAAATAAAATACATATAATATACAATTAAAAAATAATTACAAGTAATAAAATTACTAATCAATAATAATACTAATTACTAATCAAATTACAATAATAATATGTAGAACCAGACCACTAAACAAATAGAGACAACTTTACAAATACTGCACCCAGGTCCGACCTCTAAACAGTCACCAGATCAGACCACAAAATAAACACAGACCTCAGACCAGACTCTAAAAAAAAACTTCAAAATCCTATGCCAGACACCATAAGTACATACAAATCTAAGACTGGGTGACTTCATTTACCTCAGAAAAATACAGCCCCCAGACCAGACCCCTAAACACAGATGCAGACCCCAAACCAGACCCCTATAAAAATACAGATCCCAGACCAGACCCCTAAATACAAACCCTAGACTAGAACTGTAAACAAATACAGACTACAGACCAGACCTCTAAACTAATACAGACCCCCTAAACACTGATACAGATCCCAGACCTTTATAAAAATACAGATCCCAGACTAGACCCCTAAAAAATTCAGATCCCAGACCAGATCCCTAAACAAATACAGACCCCAAACCAGACCCCTAAACAAATACAAATCCCAGACCAGACCCCTAAACAAACACAAATCCCAGACCAGACCTCTAAACAAATACAGATCCCAGACCAGACCTCTAAATAAATACAGATCCCAGACCAGAACCTTACACAATTACAGATCACAGACCAGACCCCAAACTAAGATAGACCCCAAACCAGACCCCTAAACAAATACAAACCACTTTACTAGACCCCTAAAGAAATACAGACCAAAGAATAGACCATCTAAATAAATACAGATCCCAGACCAGAACCCTAATCAAAGACAGACCACAGACAAGACCCCAAACTAAGACAGACCCCTAACTAGACCTCTGAACAAATACAGACCCTGTGACCAGACCCCTAATAGAAATACAGACCACAGAACCAAACCTCTAAACTAATGCAGACCCCAATACACACCTAAAACAGATCTCAGACCAGACCCTAAACAAATACAGATTCCAGACGCCTAAAATAATACAACCTCCATAGCAGATCCCTAAACAAATACAGACCTCAGACCAGACCCCTAAAAAAACAGACTTCCAGCAGTATTGCAAGGTCGTCATGTGTTATAAAAGAGTTATTTTGAGCTTTCGGCGAATAGCGCCATATGTTAATAAGAAATACATCCCATTTTCTGAAATTTTTTGTTATAGATTATATTCGTTCTTCAGCTCGTGTTATTCTGGGGACCAGTAGACTTTTAGCCATCTGACATTCTTCCAATATGTTTTTACTTTGGACTCACTTCTATATTGCATTTTAATATGCATTTTATGTTGACCCATTTCTTTTATAGACTCTTATGCTTGCGAAAGCCACAGAAGACCTAGAAAAAGAGATAAGAGAAACTCAAGAGGAAAAGGAAAGTACTCTGTCAGAGAAGGTCCCCCCCTTAAAGTGCAATGGGCTGAGCCTCCAGGAGTTACAGGTAACAATCAGTATCAATATTTTTTCATAAATGCCTTTGTAATTGTGGTGGCCCAGTACAGGAGGTGTTTCCCCTTACCCTTGCTGTCCTGTCAGGCAGCCCCCTTAGAGTGTCCCCTGGCCCCTTTCATCTGTCCCCCCCCCCCCCCCCATGTAAATATGTTTCTAATGTATTATACCATGTAATGTGTTCAGAAAACGTTGTCACTTTGACTGTTTACCATGTGACTTGTCATGTGATTGTTACCCAGGAGGTACCAGTGACCAGGTGATCCCAGGGGTGACCTATGGGCTCCCTAATAGTCTCCCCATATAAGCCCTGGGTGGAGCTTCTCTCTTTCCTTACAAGTCTTTGCTGAGGTCAAGTCGAGTCCTAGAGAGTCCAGAGTCATAGGAGCCTCAAGTCCAGTCTGCAGCCACAAGCAGCTACAAGTAACCACAGTCTCAGATTGTCAGTCATCAGTCAAGTCAGTCACAGTCACCATTTGTCAAGTCAACGTGGCCCGCATTAAATTGACCCCATCTACTACAAGTCCCAGCAAGCCCTTAAGGTCTCTGCGTCACTAGTCACCTCCGTGGGCCCTGGCTGAACTGTATAGACTTTTCCATCTGTCTACCCTCAGTAAAGCTATCGTTGTCCATAACTTGGCGTCAGAGTCATTATTTCCCCCGTGCCTAGCCCAGGATCTAGCGGTATACCTTCGGGTGGTATCGAGGATAAACCATGCCTTGGCGTCTCCAATACAAGGGGTTAATGCCATCTGCCCCTAGGGTAATAACATCTGCCCTCATCACACCCGTTACCACATAATGCTATACCAGGAGGGGGCTGTTGCACCCACATAATGGCTTACCCAAGTGCCAAGGAAAGGACTTGAAAACATGTCGGGCCACTTCTCTGTTTCCACTCTCAGTCATTAATGGGGGCATGAAAGGATGATTCCTTAGAAACATGAGACTCTAAGCTTCTGCTCCTTTGTTTTAGCGATGTTTGAGGGTCTCAGCACCTGGACCACCAATGATCAAAACTTCTGAAGTTTGTGAAAAGTTAGGTATACTTTAAACACATTAAAGGGGTACTACGGTGAAAAACGATTTTATTTTTTTTTAATCAAGTGGTGCCAGAAAGTGAAACAGATTTGTAAAAATCTTAATCCTTCCAGTACTTATCAGCTGCTGTATGCTCCACAGGAATTTCTTTTCATTTAAAATGTCTTTTCTGTTGACCACAGTGCTCTCTGCTGACACCTCTGTCTGTCTCAGGAACTGTCAAGAGCAGGATTGGTTTGCTATGGAGATTTGCTCCATCTCTGGACAGTTTCTGAGACAGACAGAGGTGTCAGCAGAGAGCACTGTGATCAGACAGAAAATACATTTTAAATGAAAAGAACTTCCTGTGGAGCATACAGCAGCTGAGAAGTACTGGAAGGATTAAGATTTTTAAATAGAAGTAATTTACAAATCTGTTTAACGTTCTGGCACCAGTTGATTTAAAAAAAAAAAATGTTTTCCAGCGGAGTACCCCTCTAAAATACATTAACCCCTTATGGACGCAGGACGTAAATGTACGTCCTGGTGAGGTGGTACTTAACGCACCAGGACGTACATTTACGTCCTAAGCATAACCGCGGGCATCGGAGCGATGCCCGTGTCATGCGCGGCTGATCCCGGCTGCTGATCGCAGCCAGGGACCCGCCGGCAATGGCCGACGCCCGCGATCTCGCGGGCGTCCGCCATTAACCCCTCAGGTGCCGGGATCAATACAGATCCCGGCATCTGCGGCAGTTCGTGATTTAAATGAACGATCGGATCGCCCGCAGCGCTGCTGTGGGGATCCGATCATTCAGAACGCCGGACGGAGGTCCCCTCACCTTCCTCCTTCTGGCTCCCGGCATCTCCTGCTCTGGTCTGTGATCGAGCAGACCAGAGCAGGAGATGACCGATAATACTGATCTGTTCTATGTCCTATACATAGAACAGATCAGTATTAGCAATCATGGTATTGCTATGAATAGTCCCCTATGGGGACTATTCAAGTGTAAAAAAAAATGTAAAAAAATGTAAAAGTAATGAAAAATCCCCTCCCCCAATAAAAAAGTAAAACGTCCGTTTTTTCCTATTTTACCCCCGAAAAGCGTAAAAAACAGTTTTTATAGACATATTTGGTATCGCCGCGTGCGTAAATGTCCGAACTATTAAAATAAAATGTTAATGATCCCGTACGGTGAACGGCGTGAACGAAAAAAAAAAAAAAGTCCCAAATTCCTACTTTTTTAATACATTTTATTAAAAAAAAAATTATAAAAAATTTATTAAAAGTTTTTTATATGCAAATGTGGTATCAAAAAAAAGTACAGATCATGGCGCAAAAAATGAGCCCCCATACCGGCGCTTATACGGAAAAATAAAAAAGTTAGAGGTCATCAAAATAAAGGGATTATAAACGTACTAATTTGGTTAAAAAGTTTGTGATTTTTTTAAAACACAACAATAATATAAAAGTATATAATAATGGGTATCATTTTAATCGTATTGACCCTCAGAATAAAGAACACATGTCATTTTTACCATAAATTGTACGGCGTGAAAACAAAACCTTCCAAAATTAGCAAAATTGCGTTTTTCCCCACAAAAATAGTGTTTTTTGGTTGCGCTATACATTTTATGATATAATGAGTGATGTCATTACAAAGGACAACTGGTCGCGCAAAAAACAAGCCCTCATACTAGTCTGTGGATGAAAATATAAAAGAGTTATGATTTTTAGAAGGCGAGGAGGAAAAAATGAAAACGTAAAAATTAAATTGTCTGAGTCCTTAAGGCCAAAATGGGCTGAGTCCTTAAGGGGTTAAAGATGTTGTCTGGTTTAGAAAACCCATGTTCGATGACCCTATCTGTAAATACTGAGTTTGTGGAGGAGAAAGAGGGTCTTTTATTCAGGACCTTCATCTATTAGAATAAACAGTAGCTACAAAGAATATCTTCTACTTTGGAGGACCTGGCAGGTCCATGTATTGCACAGATAGTCTATCCATATTAACAAGAAATTGTGTAATACTTCATTTCTCCTGTTGGGGTGCTGTAGGGAAAATTACCAGTTATTGATAATTCTCCCATACATTAGAGCTTACTGATTGGGTTCTTGTAACATAAAAACCCAAACCTTTATATTTTTTACTTTCCTTTACCATATTACCCCAAGATTTGGGACACTGAACATACGTACAGAATTTATTCATTTTATGCCAATTTATTTTCCCCTTTTAGCAATTGTGCATGAAACTTCACAGACAGATTGACGTGGTGGATGAAGAGCGCTATAATATTGAAGAAAAAGTCAAAAAGAATGGTCTGGAAGTAAGATTTCGCAGATTTTTCTTTATAGAATGTTCACCTCGTTACTCAGCCCCACACATCTTATCCCCTATCCAAAGGATAGGGGATAAGATATCTGATCGCGATCTCCCTGCTGCACCCGGCGTTCGTTTAGAGTGTCGGGTGCAGCGCTGGAGGCTTGTGATGTCACAGCCACGCCCCCTCTATGCAAGTCTATGGAAGGGGGCGTGGCGGACGTCACGCCCCCTTCCATAGACTTGTATTGAGGGCGTGTGGCTGTGACGTCACGAGCCTCCACCCCGCATCGCCAGTCATCCGGCACGGAGCGAAGTTCACTCTGTGCACCGGATGTCTTGAGTGCCACTGCCGACATTGTGGGGGTCCCCAGCAGCGGGACCCCCTTGATCAGACATCTTATCCCTTATTCTTTGGATAGAGGATAAGAAGTCTAGGGCGGAGTACCCCTTTAACTTCAATGACAAATAGAGGACCAGATTTTTTTTTAAGGTATCTTTCCTCCCCAAATTTAACATGTTAACATTTTTCTCCATAGATTGACAGCTTAAATCAGAAAATTTTTGACCTCAAGGGAAAATTCAAGCGCCCCAACCTGCGCAGAGTCCGAATTTCCGCAGACGCCATGCTTAAAGCCCTGCTGGGTTCCACACACAAGGTCTCCTTAGATCTGAGGGCCAACCTGAAGTCCGTCAAAAAGGAGGAGAATGAGAAAGTAAGGCGCCTGTTACGGAGTTATTACCAGGGGCGGATCCAGAGTCCAGTCTCAGGGGGGGCACTATTAAAGTATTTTGCAGAAAATAAGGCGTTGCTTACGGAACCCAGAGGGTAATGAGTATGAGCAGTGGTGATGCTAGGGTTGGTGTCACCTGGTGCGGTAAAAAAATGGTGTTATGCCATAAACCTCCCCCCAAAGTAATTTTTTTGCCTGGTGTAGAGCGTTGTGGTAAATTATGTCACGTCCCCTCCCATCGAGCCTCCGCCCCCGCAATGCCAGTCATCCGGCATGGAGCGAAGTTCGCTCCATGCACCAGATGTCTGGGGTGCCACAGCTGAGATCGCGGGGGTCCCCAGTGGAGGGACCCCCATGATCAGACTAGTGATGAGCTGCAGGGGCCATATTCAAATTCGCGATATTCTGCGAATATATGGACGAATATTCGTCCTATGTTCGCGATATTCGCTATGTTAATTTTCCCCATAGAAAACCTATCCTGCTCTGGACAGTTCCTAAAATGGACAGAGGTGTCAGTAGAGAGCACTGTGGTCAGACAGAAAGGAAATTCAAAAAGAAAAGAACTTCCTGTGGAGCAAACAACATCTGATTAGTACAGGAAGGATTAAGAATTTTTAATAGAAGTCATTTACAAATCGGTTTAACTTTCTGGCACCAGTTGATAAAAATATAAATGTTTTCCACTTTCCACATCCCTTTAAACAAGACTGGTGACACCAATTTGTCAGTGAAGTCATACATTTCCAGGAGGACTAACAGAGGAAAGGGACTGTAATGTGAACAGTCCCTTCCAAGGAAGGATTCCCATTATGGTGGCCTCTCCCTGTGTCTTTACCGATCTTTGTATTCGGTGCTATAGCTCCAGGACTTCATAGTATAGATCGACCATCGCATGTTCTACTAATCCCACAAACCTGTTGTTTTGGGTGGAGCGAGTACAACTCAGGAATCTGTCAGCAGCTATAATCATTTTACTGCCGGCCCGAGGCTCTTCAGGCTTCTTCTGCTGTACTTGATGCATATCAGGATTCATAAACGGATTTAGTTTTTCTGCGGTTACAAACCTTCGTGTCTTTATTTTGGCTCGACAAAGAATTTTGGTGCCCACATGCCGTGATACGGGTATCACCTGGCATCTAAGAAATGTACACATTGCAACACTGCACAACAGTATACCAGTCCTTGGTTGACCCAGCTGTGTATTATATGTTTACGGCTTACTACCATATTTACCATACCCAGACTAACCATACATACTGTGCCCGTCCCAATGCCCAGTGATGGCATCATGCCTATAGATATATAATCCCCCAATACACAATGGTATATTACTCCAGCCCATCTGGCACGGTCATGTAGTGCCTCTAGGAATCAATGGATTAGTGCTCGGGTCCTGCCCATGTAAACACATCATTGTTTTACCCCAAAGCAGGTGACTCAGTAATATACAGTAATGCCAATGCCAAGTGGCATATATGTGGTGTCTCGAGGTGTGAAGGTGAGGTGTATGGGGCAGATGTTGTAGCCCAGGGGCAAGGTGTTGTTAACCCCTAAATGTTCGTGAAGCCAGGGCATGGTGTTCCCGGTAACCACACGAACGGTAGCACCGCTATCCCTAGGTTAGGCAGGACAATAATAGTCCAAGCAAGGCCAGGTTAGGGTTAACGGTAGCTTTACTGAGGTAGACAGATGGTAACAGTCTTTACAGCTAGGCCAGGATCCCAGAGAGATGACCAGTAACACAGGGGACCTCGCAGCTTGCTGGGACTTGCAGTGACTTGACAGACTTTAGCACAGCCAGACTGACTATAATGAACTTGACTTGACTGTAGATAGTGACAGCAGACAGAGATGACTTGACTTACTGACATGTGGCTGCTGGTTAGGCTTGAGGCCTCCAGATGTGCTGGACACTGGCTCTGAGACGTCTCGTCTTTACTGTGCCTCAGTAGGAAGTGTGGTAGAAAAGCGAGGTAGTAATGGCTCCTCCTCTTATAAAGGGGGCTGAGCCAGAAGCCCATAGGTCGAGCTGCAGGTCACCTGGTTAGCTGGTGCTCTCTGGGTTACAAATACATCAGGTGGACACATTATCATGTGACAACTTAAAGGTTCTTTATACATAATACATATAACACTATGGGGGAGATGCTGCAGGAGAGCCCCTAGGACACAGAGGGACTCAACCTGACAGGGCCTAAGTACTGTACGGGACTATATTCCGCACTGGGACATCACATATAGTAGTGATAAAATGCAGTTGCACTGGGCAATATCGTTCCCCAGGTGATATAGGATTATAAAGAAGTATAAATGCACCTAAAATGGTATGTTTGGGTGATAAAGTGCTTACACAGCTCTAAACGTTTCCCACATGCTTAACACTCCTAATGTAATACACAGTAATAAACAGTAATGTCAATCCAAAGTGGCATATAATAGTAATGCCACATCCAGCCCCAGCTGATATAGGGTTATAATAAAGCGTATGTCCTTAAGATGGCATTTAACTATGATCCAGGCGACACAGTGGTGTTATGCTGTGGTAATACAGTGCTTACACAGCTCTAAAAGTTTCCCACACTCCTAATGTAATAGACAGTAATAAGCAGTAATGCCAATCCCCAATTTACATATAATAATAATGCCACGTCTTGCCCCAGCTGATATAAGGTTATAATAAAGTATATGCCCTTAAGATGGCATTATGCTAACATCCAGGTGAAACAGTGGAATTATGTTTTTTTATATATATATATATATATATATATTTTTTTTTTTTGATACAGTGATTACACAACTCTAAAAGTTTCCCACATGTCTAACACTCCTATGAGACTGTAAATATTGATGTGGGTGGCAAATGGCTAACATAGCATGGTTTTCAGCCTCTAGTATGGTGTTTCCCAAGCAAGGTGCCTTCAGCTGGTGCAAAACTACAACTCCCAACATACCCAGACAGCTGTCCGGGCATGCTGGGAGTTGTAGTTTTGCAACTGCTCAAGGCACAATGGTTGGGAAACACTGCACTAGTATTTAATCTTTTGGCGTCTAAATATACTACATTGGCTTTTCTTTTCTTTTTTTTTTTACAGGAAAAGACGGTCGAGGTTACTGATTGGCGTAAAAACATTGAAGCCATGTCCGGCATGGAAGGCAGAAAGAAGAAGTTTGACACTAGTAATGCATAAGAGAGGAGCAGATTATACAGGTATACACACCGCCATTTCACCTGTCTGAATGTGATATACTATGGGAGGGGGGGCTATTGGTCACTAGTCCCATCCCCAATTTTACATTTTACAAGCGGCATTAACTGAATGACTAATCCCATTATTAATGTAACTAATAAAATGACAATTAACTAGTCTCATTTTCTTAGCCATTACTTACTTTGCTTTGTTTACTAGTCCCATTCACTATATCATTAGTCCTGTTGCTTTACCTTCTAGTCCCATTCACTATATCATTAGTCCTGTTGCTTTACCTTCTAGTCCCATTCACTATATCACTAGTCTTGTTGCTTTACCTTCTAGTCCCATTCACTATATCACTAGTCTTGTTGCTTTACCTTCTAGTCCCATTCACTATATCACTAGTCTTGTTGCTTTACCTTCTAGTCCCATTCACTATATCACTAGTCTTGTTGCTTTACCTTCTAGTCCCATTCACTATATCACTAGTCTTGTTGCTTTACCTTCTAGTCCCATGCACTATATCACTAGTCCTGTTGCTTTACCTTCTAGTCCCATTCACTATTTCACTAGTCCTGTTGCTTTACCTTCTAGTCCCATTCACTATATCACTAGTCTTGTTGCTTTACCTTCTAGTCCCATTCACTATATCACTAGTCTTGTTGCTTTACCTTCTAGTCCCATTCACTATATCACTAGTCTTGTTGCTTTACCTTCTAGTCCCATTCACTATATCACTAGTCTTGTTGCTTTACCTTCTAGTCCCATGCACTATATCACTAGTCCTGTTGCTTTACCTTCTAGTCCCATTAACTATTTCACTAATCCTGTTGCTTTATCTTCTAGTCCCATTCACTATATCACTAGTCCTATTGCTTTACCTTCTAGTCCCATTCCCTATATCACTAGTCCTGTTGCTTTAGCTTCTAGTCCCATTCACTTTATCACTAGTCCTGTTGCTTTAGCTTCTAGTCCCATTCACTATATCACTAGTCCTGTTGCTTTAGCGTCTAGTCCCATTCACTATATAACTAGTCCTGTTGCTTTAGC
Source organism: Hyla sarda (assembly GCF_029499605.1). NCBI lineage: Eukaryota > Metazoa > Chordata > Amphibia > Anura > Hylidae > Hyla > Hyla sarda. Next base: position 393,574,008 of record NC_079192.1, on the reverse strand, counting down.
TTCTAGTCCCATTCACTATATCACTAGTCCTGTTGATTTAGCTTCTAGTCCCATTCACTATATAACTAGTCCTATTGCTTTATTTTTTTAGTCCCATTCACTATATCACTAGTCCTGTTGCTTTACCTTCTAGTTCCATTCACTATATCAATAGTCCTATTGCTTTGACTTCTAGTCCCATTCACTATATCACTAGTCCTATTGCTTTAGTTTTTTTGTCCCAATCACTATATCACTAGTCCTGTTGCTTTATCTTCTAGTCCCATTCACTATATCACTAGTCCTGTTGCTTTATCTTCTAGTTCCATTATCGCCTATATCTGCCTATATCACTAGTCCCATTGCTTCAGTCACTAGTCCCACTGCCTATATCACTAGTCCCATTGCTTCAGTAACTAATCCCACTGCCTATATCACTAGTCCTGTTGCTTTACCTTCTAGTCCCATTCACTATATCACTAGTCCTATTGCTTTAGTTTTTTAGTCCCATTCACTATATCACTAGTCATGAGTCCCATTCACTATATCCCTAGTCCTGTTGCTTTACCTTCTAGTCCCATTCACTATTTCACTAGTCCTATTGCTGTTGTCACCATTTCCATTGCCTATTTCTGTAGTCCCATTGCTTCAGTCATTAGCCCTACTTGCTATGTCATTAGTCCTATTGCTTGGTCACTAGTCCCCCTGCTTATAACAGTAGTCCAATGGCTTTATTCACTAGTCCCATTTCCTATATCACTAGTCTAATTTCTTTTGTCACTAGTCCCACTTGCTATATTGGCAGACCCATGCTTCAGTCACTAGTACCACTATCTATGTCAGTAGTCCCATTGCTTGGTCCCTAGTTCCACTGTTTATATCACTAGTCCCACTGCCTATATCACTACTCCCATTGATTCAGTCACTAGTCCCACTGGCTATATCACTAGTCCCATTGCTTCAGTAACTAGTCCCACTGCCTATATCACTAGTCCCATTGATTTAGTCACTAGTCCCACTGCCTATATCACTAGTCCCATTGCTTCAGTCACTAATCCCCCTGCCTATATCACTAGTCCTATTGCTTTACCTTCTAGTTCCATTCACTATATCACTAGTCCTATTGCTTTAGTTTTTTAGTCCCATTCACTATATCACTAGTCCTGTTGCTTTAGCTTCTAGTCCCATTCACTATATCACTAATCCTATTGCTTTAGTTTTTTAGTTCCATTCACTATATCGCTAGTCCTGTTGCTTTACCTTCTAGTCCCATTCACTATATCACTAGTCCTATTGCTTTACCTTCTAGTCCCATTCACTATATAACTAGTCCTGTTGCTTTACCTTCTAGTCCCATTCACTATATCACTAGTCCTATTGCTTTACCTTCTAGTCCCATTCACTATATAACTAGTCCTGTTGCTTTACCTTCTAGTCCCATTCACTATATCACTAGTCTTATTGCTGTTGTCACTATTTCCATTGCCTATTTAAGTAGTCACATTGCTTCAGTCACTAGTCCCACTTGCTATGTCAATGGTTACTTGGTTACTAGTCCTCCTGCTTATAACAGTAGTCTAATTGCTTTATTCACTTGTCCCATTTCCTGTATCTCTAGTCTCATTTCTTTTGTCACTAGTCCCACTTGCTATATTTGTCACTAGTCCCACTATCTATGTCAGTAGTCCCATTGCTTGGTCCCTAATTCCACTGCTTATATCACTAGTCCCACTGCCTATATCAATAGTCCCATTGTTTTAGTCACTAGTTCCACTGTCTACATAGCTAGTCCAATGCTTTGGTCGCTAGTCCCACTTTCTATATGGCTAGTCCAATGCTTTGGTCACTAGTCCCACTGTCTATATGGCTAGTCCAATGCTTTGGTCGCTAGTCCCACTTTCTATATGGCTAGTCCAATGCTTTGGTCACTAGTCCCACTGTCTATATGGCTAGTCCAATGCTTTGGTCACTAGTCCCACTGTCTATATGGCTAGTCCCATGCTTTGCACACAAGTCACACTACCTACATAGCTAGCCCCATTCTTCGGAAACTTTTCCCACTGGCTATGTCATTAGCCCCCATTGCTTTATTCATTAGTCCAGTTTACCATCTCCTGCACACTCTCCATAGATGGCAATGCACAGTATATCAGAGCGGATTCAGTCATAAGAATGAATATGTTTATTCTTTCGGCGGAGTAGGGGGTCCGGAATTTACAAGCGAAATTTCGGATTGGAATTCCTCTCTGAAAATCTGAAGTGTAAAATTTAAAAATGCTGAGACTATGGCATTTTCTCAGAAAATATTATTTAATTTTTTCCCATAGACTTTTATGGGATGGAAAAAAATGCCTAGAAATAACGCATGTGAATTAACATTGTGTTTTTTTTGTCTGCCATACCCCCCCCCCCCCCCACCCCAATTCTTCAGTAGAAATCCTTGAGTCACATGATGAAAGAATCACATGATTTGTTAGGCCAAAGAAAAACTAAAACCCACAAAAAAAAAATATATAAAATAAAATAAACACCAGAAAAACACTAAAGTCTATGGAAGGGGGGGAAACAGCACAAAAATAGCCATGTGGGTTTAGCATTGGAATTTTATTATTTTTTTGTTTGTTTTTGTAGGGGAGGGCGTTTTATCTGCTCTTGATCATTTTTTTCTGTGTGAAAAGCAGCGAACTATTGCAAAACATTCAAAAAAAGCAATTTGTGCTTAAATTGGAAGACGCCAGACAAAATACCAGGAAAAAAAAGCTGAAAAAAAGCAGAAGCTGTTTTTTTTTTTAAATTTATTTATTTATCTATATTTGCCTTAAAAAAATAAATAAAATAAATAAATAGTGTAGAAATGTCTGATGCAGTTTATTAATTTAAAAATAAATAAATAAAAGTGTGTAATAATATTCCACTATAGTGTGAAAAAACGAAATGATAAAAAACAAATCGCACCCCCCCCCCCCCAAAAAAAATAAATAAAAAAAAACGCCATATGTCATGGCCTTTGTTTTTGGGTGTTTTTCTTTTCAAATAAAAAACGCCATGTCAGTGCATATAGTGCCGCGCTGTTGTGCCGGTGTCTTCCCTTAATCAGACCCGCAGCGCTCGCAGGCGATTGCTTATCAGGTGACCACAGGGACACTTCAATGTGACATTGACCTTGACATTGACCTTGAAATATACACCCTGACAAGAGCAATGGTCACAACACTACAATTTTTTAGGCAACAAAATAAAAAAATACAAAAGATAAAAATAAAAAATGCGGCAGATGTGAATTCTCCCATAACAAATTGATAGTATCATATATTATATCAGTAATTACACCAGTGTTTCCCAACCACTGTGCCTCCAGCTGTTGCAAAACTACAACTCCCAGCACAGGAACTGAGCATGCATGTGTATGGTCACCTATAGAAGCCCATACTATGTAGCATGCCGCCAAATTCTGAATGGAGCTCTGGGTATGAATGGGTTATAGTGCGCAGCGTGACTCAAAAACACGATAAACGGGATAAGGGAATTACTCAGCATTCTGTGCAGCTGATATCTACATGGTACAAAGACAACCACAGAAAAGTTACTCTCCAACAATAGGCAAACATAAGTGGTGCAAAACTACAACTCCCAGCATGCCCGGACAGCCAAAGGCGAGACAGTGCCCACATAGTGCCATACAGTGCTCACATAGTGACATACAATGCTAACATAGTGCCATACAGTGCTAACATAGGGCCATACAGTGCTCACATAGTGCCATACAGTGCTAACATAGTGCCATACAGTGCTCACATAGTGCCATACAGTGCTCACATAGTGACATACAATGCTAACATAGTGCCATACAGTGCTAACATAGTGCCATACAGTGCTCACATAGTGCCATACAGTGCTAACATAGTGCCATACAGTGCCCACATAGTGCCATACAGTGCTCACATAGTGACATACAATGCTAACATAGTGCCATACAGTGCTAACATAGTGCCATACAGTGCTCACATAGTGCCATACAGTGCTAACATAGTGCCATACAGTGCTAACATAGTGCCATACAGTGCTCACATAGTGCAATACAGTGCTAACATAGTGCCATACAGTGCCCACATAGTGTCATACAGTGCCCACATAGTGTCATACAGTGCCCACATAGTGCCATACAGTGCCCACATAGTGCCATACAGTGCCCACATAGTGTCATACAGTGCCCACATAGTGTCATACAGTGCCCACATAGTGCCATACAGTGCTCACATAGTGTCATACAGTGCTCACATAGTGCCATACAGTGCCCACATAGTACCATACAGTGTCCACATAGTGCCATACAGTGCTCACATAGTATCATACAGTGCTCACATAGTTTCATACAGTGCCCACATAGTGCCATATAGTGACCACATAGTGTCATACAGTGCCCACATAGTGCCATACAGTGCCCACATAGTGCCATACAGTGACCACATAGTGTCATACAGTGCCCACATAGTGCCATACAGTGCCCACATAGTACCATACAGTGACCACATAGTGCCATACAGTGCTCACATAGTGCCATACAGTGCTCACATAGTGACATACAGTGCTCACATAGTTTCATACAGTGCCCACATAGTGCCATATAGTGACCACATAGTGTCATACAGTGCCCACATAGTGCCATACAGTGCCCACATAGTGCCATACAGTGACCACATAGTGTCATACAGTGCCCACATAGTGCCATACAGTGCCCACATAGTGTCATACAGTGCCCACATAGTGTCATACAGTGCCCACATAGTGCCATACAGTGCTCACATAGTGTCATACAGTGCTCACATAGTGCCATACAGTGCCCACATAGTACCATACAGTGTCCACATAGTGTCATACAGTGCCCACATAGTGCCATACAGTGCTCACATAGTATCATACAGTGCTCACATAGTTTCATACAGTGCCCACATAGTGCCATATAGTGACCACATAGTGTCATACAGTGCTCACATAGTATCATACAGTGCTCACATAGTTTCATACAGTGCCCACATAGTGCCATATAGTGACCACATAGTGTCATACAGTGCCCACATAGTGCCATACAGTGCCCACATAGTGCCATACAGTGACCACATAGTGTCATACAGTGCCCACATAGTGCCATACAGTGTCCACATAGTGCCATACAGTGCTCACATAGTATCATACAGTGCTCACATAGTTTCATACAGTGCCCACATAGTGCCATATAGTGACCACATAGTGTCATACAGTGCCCACATAGTGCCATACAGTGCCCACATAGTGCCATACAGTGACCACATAGTGTCATACAGTGCCCACATAGTGCCATACAGTGCCCACATAGTGCCATACAGTGACCACATAGTGCCATACAGTGCTCACATAGTGCCATACAGTGCTCACATAGTGACATACAGTGACCACATAGTGCCATACAGTGCTAACATAGTGACATACAATGCTAACATAGTGACATACAATGCTAAAATAGTGCCATACAGTGCTCACATAGTGACATACAGTGCTCTCTGCTGACACCTCTGTCCATGTCAGGAACTGTCCAGAGCAGGAGAGGTTTGCTATGGGGATTTGTTCTTACTCTGGACAGTTCCTGACACGGACCGAGGTGGCAGCAGAGAGCACTGTGGTCAGACAGAACAGAACAACTAACCTTCAGCAGCCGAGAAGTACTGGAAGGATTAAGATTTTTTTTATAGAAGTAATTTACAAATCTGTTTAACTTTTTGGAGCCAGTTGATATGAAAAAAATTGTTTTTCACCGGAGTATCCCTTTAACATGCAAATATATCTCGACTGTGGCTTTGTAGAAGAACTAAAATATGTCTTCTTTATTACTCTCGCTCATATTTGGCGTGTACAATCTACAGATGAAATATTTGGCTTTTGCCCAACAATTGTATTATTTGGAGAGGTGTGTTACAGTTATTGTCAATGGAACAGACGGAACAGGGGGAAATGCGGGAAATATTCGGAAATATGCAGACAGGGCGAGAAAGTCTATTAACAAAGAGATCATTCTGGCCTCTATTATCAATGGTTCTATTAGGAGGTTTTTTCACTGTATATTTAATGTTAGGTAACATTGCAAATTCTTTATTTTACTTGTCTTGTACTGATCTGGACTTATATCACTTCTCATACTATTATCTAATGCAGCACTAATTTGCATGCTGTCATGTGCGCTATGATAGTGCTTTACGGTGCTCACATTGGGCCAGTGTGCCCACATAGTGCCATACATTATTCTCATAGTGACATACAGTGCTTATATAGTGCCATACATTATTCTCATAGTGTCATACAGTGCCCACATAGTGCCATACATTATTCTCATAGTGACATACAGTGCTTATATAGTGCCATACATTATTCTCATAGTGACATACAGTGCTTATATAGTGCCATACATTATTCTCATAGTGTCATACAGTGCCCACATAGTGCCATACATTGCTCACAGTGTCATACAGTGCTTATATAGTGCCATACATTATTCTCATAGTGACATACAGTGCCCACATAGTGCCATACATTATTCTCATAGTGACATACAGTGCTTATATAGTGCCATACATTATTCTCATAGTGTCATACAGTGCCCACATAGTGCCATACATTATTCTCATAGTGTCATACAGTGCCCACATAGTGCCATACATTGCTCACAGTGTCATACAGTGCCCACATAGTGCCATACATTATTCACATAGTGACATACAGTGCTTATATAGTGCCATACATTATTCTCATAGTGACATACAGTGCTTATATAGTGCCATACATTGTTCACAGTGACATACAGTGCTTATATAGTGCCATACATTATTCTCATAGTGACATACAGTGCTTATATAGTGCCATACATTATTCACATAGTGACATATAGTGCTTATATAGTGCCATACATTGCTCACAGTGTCATACAGTGCCCACATAGTGCCAGTGTGTCCACATAGTGTCATACATTGCTCACATAGTACCATACAGTGTCCACATAGTACCATACTGTGACAACATAGTGCCATACAGTGCCCATATAGTGCCATACAATGCCCACATAGTGTCATACAGTGCTAACATAATGGCGTACAGTGCCCACATAGTGCCATACAGTGCTCACATAGTGCCATACAGTGCTAACATAGTGCCATACAGTGCTAACATAGTGCCAAAGAGTGCTCCATTTTGCCATACACTGCCCTCGTAGTGCCAGACAGCGCACCCATCGTGCCATACAGTGCTAACATAGTGCCAAACAGTGCCCACATAGTGCCACATACATTGCTCACATAGTAACATACAGTGTCCACATAGTACCATACTGTGACAACATTGTGCCATACAGTGCCCACATAGTGCCATACAGTGCCAACATAGTGTAATACAGTGCTAACATAATGGCGTACGGTGCTCAATAGTGCCATACAGTGCCCACATAGTGCCATACAGTGCCCACATAGTATCATACAGTGCCCACATAGTGCCATACAGTGCTCACATAGTGTCGTACAGTGCCCACATAGTATCATACAGTGCCCACATAGTATCATACAGTGCTCACATAGTGTCATACAGTGCTCACATAGTGCCATACAGTGCAAACATAGTGCCAAAGAGTGCCCCATTTTGCCATACACTGCTCTCGTAGTGCCAGACAGCGCACCCATCGTGCCATACAGTGCTAACATAGTGCCAAACAGTGCCCACATAGTGCCACATACATTGCTCACATAGTGACATACAGTGCTTATATAGTGTCATACAATGCTCACATAGTACCATACAGTGTCCACATAGTACCATACTGTGACAACATTGTGCCATACAGTGCCCACATAGTGCCATACAGTGCCAACATAGTGTCATACAGTGCTAACATAATGGCGTACGGTGCTCAATAGTGCCATACAGTGCCCACATAGTGCCATACAGTGCCCACATAGTATCATACAGTGCCCACATAGTGCCATACAGTGCAAACATAGTGCCAAAGAGTGCACCATTTTGCCATACACTGCCCTCGTAGTGCCAGACAGCGCACCCATCGTGCCATACAGTGCTAACATAGTGCCAAACAGTGCCCACATAGTGCCACATACATTGCTCACATAGTGAGTACATAGGAGGACAGGATAGGAGATCGGGAAAAAAGGTCGGCATAGGAGGTTGGGATAGGAGGACGGGATAGGAGGACAGTATAGGAGGTCGGGACAGGAGGTCGAGATAGGAGGACGGGATAGGAGGACAGTATAGGAGGTCGGGACAGGAGGTCGAGATAGGAGGACGGGATAGGAGGTCGGGATGTGAGGTTGGGATATGACAACAATATAAGAGGACGGTTTATTTTCCTCCCCAACAAGGATTAGGAAGGAAAAACCGGGCAACGCCGGGTACTCAGCTAGTTATACTTATAAAAATGCAGAATAATGATAAAAAGGAATTTTATGTTTTCCAGAAGGAAAGAAGAAGAAGAGGTATTTTATGTTTTTGAGAACCTGAAACTTTAAGTCCGAGCGTTTTTCAGTCCATTGCCGCTTGTGTCTTCCCGCAGCAACTCAGCACTTACGTAGTAAAAAGGTCAAATATTCTACAGCTGTGATGGTAAAGGCTTTGTGTCACCTTTGCAACCAGTTTTCTTTTTTTGTTCCATAGTGCCGATGTATCTAAAAAGATAAATAAACTTTGTCATAGGTCTTCATTAAAAATTTTCCTGTGTGAATTTCTATGTGCAAAATGTGTTATGCTAAGCCTCAAAAAAATAGACACAAAAAAAACACCCTGTTCCAAATTACAATGACCCCCCGACCTACGATGGCCCCGACATACGATCATTTCAACATACGATGGCCTCTCAGAGGCCATCGCATGTTGAAGGCAGCATCAACATACGATGCTTTTGTATGTCGGGGCCATCGCATAAACGGCTATCCGGCAGCGCAGACTGCTTCAGCTGCTGCTGGATAGCCGTTTACGGTGCCCCGTGTGGTCCGCTGACGATCACTTACCTGTCCTCGGGGCTCCGGCGCGTCCTCTTAAGGATCCCCTGCATCATCGGCGCTCTCCATCGTCGTCATCACGTCGCTGCGCACGCTGCATGCGTAGCGACGTGATGGCGGCGAAATTTTTGAGAAATTCCATTCGGCTATTTCTGGGCTACAGAGAACCTCAATAGGGGTGTAGAACACTTTGCATTGCCTCTAATCTGCATGTCATACTGAATAACAGTATTATTTCACTAACACAGCACACTCCCTATGCGTGTTACATGCATAGGGAGTATGCTGTGTTAGTGAAATAATACTGCTATTCAGTATGACATGCAGATTAGAGGCGACCATATAGTGGCTGAATGACAGAGCATGGAGGTGGCGGCAGCATGAGGAGACCATATAGTGGCTGAATGACACAGCCTGGAGTTGGCAGCAGCAAGGGGAGACCATATAGTGGCTGAATGACATAGCCTGGAGGTGGCAACAGTATAAGGAGACCATATAGTGGCTGAATGACACAGCCTGGAGCTGGCATCAGCATGGGGAGAACATATGGTGGCAGAATGAGACAGCCCTGAGCTGGCATCAGCATGAGGAGAACATATCGTGGCAGAATGAGACAGCCTGGAGGTGGCATCAGCATGAGAAGAACATATGATGGCAGTATGAGACACCATGGAGCTGGCATCAGCATGAGGAAAACATATGGTAGCAGTATGAGACAGCCTGGAGATGGCATCAGCATGAGGAGAACATATGGTGGCAGAATGAGACAGCCTGGAGATGGCATCAGCATGAGGAGAAAGTAAGGTGGCAGTATGAGACAGCCTGGAGCTGGCAGCAGCATTAGTAGAACATATGGTGGCAGTATGAGACAGTCTGGAGCTGGCATCAGCATGAGGAGAACATATGGTGGCAGAAAGAGACAGCCTGGAGCTGGCATCAGCATGAGAAGAACATATGGTGGCAGTATGAGACAGCCTAGAGCTGGCATCAGCATGAGGAGAACATATGGTGGCAGAATGACACAGCGTGGAGGTGGAGGTAACATGAGGAGAACATATGGTGGCAGTATGAGACAGCCTGGAGCTAGCATCAGCATAAGGGGAACATATGGTGGCAGAATGAGACAGCCTAGAGCTGGCATCAGCATCAGGAGAAGATATGGTGGCAGTATGAGACAGCTTGAGAGCTAGAATACTCTTAGTTTAAAGGGTACCTCTCATCAAAAAAAACTTTTGATATATTATAGATTAATGTATGCAGAATAACTTCACAATTGCATGTTATTAAAAAATATGCTTCTTTCTATTTAATTTTCCACTTTGAAGAAATGACCACTAGGGGTCTCCCTACCAGTCCTGGCAGCAAGCATTTCAGACTCATGCTGGAGTCCTAAACACTACGAGCTGCCAGTCTGCTTTGTTCACAAAGGAGAACACTCAGAGCTGCCAGCCTGCTTTGTTCACAGCCTGTTTGGCTGTGAACAAAGCAGGCTGGCAGCTCTGAGTGTTTAGGACTCCAGCATGAGTCAGAAATGCTTGCTGACAGGACTGATCGGGAAAAATACAATAGAAAGAAGCATATTTTTCTTTAACATGCTATTGGAAAGTTATTCAACATTCATTAACCCCTTAACGACGCAGGACGTATATTTACGTCCTGCGCCGGCTCCCGCGATATGAAGCGGGATCGCGCCGCGATCCTGCATCATATCGCGTCGGTCCCGGCGCTAATCAACGGCCGGGACCCGCGGCTAATACCACACATCGCCGATCCCGGCGATGTGCGGTATTAACCCTTTAGAAGCTGCGGTCAAAGCTGACCGCCGCTTCTAAAGTGAAACTGAAAGTATCCCGGCTGCTCAGTCGGGCTGTTCAGGACCGCCGCGGTGAAATCGCGGCGTCCGAACAGCTGATCGGACACCGGGAGGGCTCTTACCTGCCTCCTCGGTGTCCGATCGACGAATGACTGCTCCGTGCCTGAGATCCAGGCAGGAGCAGTCAAGCGCCGATAATGCTGATCACAGGCGTGTTAATACACGCCTGTGATCAGGATGAGAGATCAGTGTGTGCAGTGTTATAGGTCCCTATGGGACCTATAACACTGCAAAAAAAAAGTAAAAAAAAAGTGTTAATAAAGGTCATTTAACCCCTTCCCTAATAAAAGTTTGAATCACCCCCCTTTTCCCATAAAAAAAATAAAACAGTGTAAAAAAAATAAAATAAACATATGTGGTATCGCCGCGTGCGTAAATGTCCGAACTATAAAAATATATCATTAATTAAGCCGTACGGTCAATGGCGTACGCGCAAAAAAATTCCAAAGTCCAAAAAAGCGTATTTTGGTAACTTTTTATAACATTAAAAAATGAATAAAAAGTGATCAAAAAGTCAGATCAAAACAAAAATCATACCAATAAAAACTTCAGATCACGGCGCAAAAAATGAGTCCTCATACCGCCCCGTACGTGGAAAAATAAAAAAGTTATAGGGGTCAGAAGATGACATTTTTAAACATATAAATTTTCCTGCATGTAGTTATGATTTTTTCCAGAAGTGCGACAAAATCAAACCTATATAAGTAGGGTATCATTTTAACCGTATGGACCTACAGAATAATGATAAGGTGTAATTTTTACCGAAATATGCACTGAGTAGAAACGGAAGCCCCCAAAAGTTACAAAATGGCGGGTTTTTTTTCGATTTTGTCGCACATTGATTTTTTTTTCCGTTTCGCCGTGCATTTTTGGGTAAAATGACTAATGTCACTGCAAAGTAGAATTGGCGACGCAAAAAATAAGCCATAATATGGATTTTTAGGTGGAAAATTGAAAGGGTTATGATTTTTAAAAGGTAAGGAGGAAAAAACGAAAGTGCAAAAACGGAAAAACCCTGAGTCCTTAAGGGGTTAATCTAAAATATATCAAAAGTTTATTTGATGAGAGGTACCCTTTAAAACTGTCTAAGGCTACAGAAACAAGGGTGTAGCTTTGGCTGGCCTTTCACAGTAACTAGGCCAAAATTAGTTTTTCAGGAAAAAAAAACATACACCACGTAGGTGTTTGTACAGTTTAAATTTAGAGAGGAGGACTATGCACTCCACTACAAAACTGTATAAGGCTACAGAAACAAGGGTGTAGCTTTGGCTGGCCTTTCACAGTAACTGGGCCAAAATTAGTTTTTCAGGGAAAAAAAACGTACACCACCTATGTATGCACATGTTACACTTATGAGAGTACAATAAGCTCCGCTACGCAACCTTTATTAGGCACTGTAATCAGGTGACTATGGCTTTTCGTCCTCACCCAAACTGGCCCCTGTTAGCTTTACAGTTGTTGTACAACCAACTGCAGCAGTACAGAATCGCTGTGTAGTAGTGCCCAGTACAGTATTATTAGGCACTAATAGCAGGTGACAATGGCTTTTACTGCTCTGCCTGACTGGCCCCTTTAAGATTTAGAGTTGTGGTGTCTCTATGTATTACACCCAAAAGTGTACTTTCTCTCTCCCTTCTCTGTCAGTGCTTTTCTGCAGTGATTTTGGTTTGTGCTGAATTGCTGCTGTGAAACTGTTTTTCGGTGCAACGCACACAATGCTCTCTCTCTCCCTGCAGTGAAACACTCTCTGAAATAAAACACTGAAGTGACTGGCCGCAGGATGGGCGCCTATTATATAGGGCTGTGACATCACAGCGGTGGCTGGCTGCTGATAGGTTGCATCCTGCATGTGATTCAGAGTCATCCTGCCTACCCATCTCGCCTTCCCGCCTTTCCAGGATTCCTTGCCTCATGTCCTCACATGTGAATCCACCATTGTAGATGCCCTGGAGCCTGGACCACACTAAATCGAGTTTAATGAAGCGATTTGTGCGATCGAATCATAGCGATAATCGGATTCAGTGCAAAGCAAATTTTTCCTGAAATTCGTAACTAATTTGGATTCGTCAGATTCGATTCGCTCATCCCTAGTGATCATCGCACTATGAAGAGATTTGTGGCTGAATCAGAACACAGATGGGTTTGTTCAGATAAAGGCACATTGATGTAGATTTCTGCCAGATCCATGCATCGGGTCATGAGAGCAGCTGCTAAAATACCATTATATAGCAGCAAACAGATATTTGAAGCTGCCGGTGCCTCTGGAGTCCAGCTGACATCAAGGTGTAGAGTCCTCCAGAGTCTTGCAACTGTGAATAAACCTTCTATTCAGCCACCACTAACCAATACTCACAGGCAGAAACTGCTGCATTGGGCAGAAAAATACATGAAGACTAATTTTCAAACAGTCCAGGTCACTGATGAAGGCCGTGCAACCCTGGATGGTCCAGATGGATGGAGTAGTGGATGGTTGGTGGACAGCCACCCTGTTCCACGTCAGCAAGGCGGTGGTGGAGTCATGTTTTGGTCCGGAATCATGGGAAGAGAGCTGGTTGGCCCTTTTAGGGTCCCTAAAGGTTTAAAGATGACCTCTGCAAAGTATGTGAAGTTTCTGACTGACCACCTTCTTCCCTGGTACAGAAGGAAGAACTATGATTTCTGTAATAAAATCGTCTTTATGCATGACAATGCACCATCTCATGATGAAAAGAATGCTTCTGCATCAATGGCTGCTATGGGGTTAAAAGGAGAGAAAGTCATGGTGTGGCCTCCATCCTCCCCTGACCTCAATCCTACTGAGAACCTTTGGAGCATCCTCAAGCAAAAGATCTATGAGGGTGGGAGGCAGTTTACATCCAAACAGCAGCTCTGGGAGGCTATTCTGACATCTTGCAAACAAATTCAAGTAGAAACTGTCCAAAGACTTGTGAAGATGCTATCAAATAAGGAGTCCTATGTTAAAATGTAAGGTGACCTCTTAAAAATGTTCAAAAAGTTAAAATGTTGTTAAAAGTTTGATTGAAATAGCTTTTGATTTCAGTAAATATGCAGCAAACACAATAAATGACAATTTTCAGTTCTTTACAACCTATAAAGTTTTTTGAAACTTACTGGCCCTGATTTGCTAAGAGTGTTGTGTAGATTTCTTTGTGGGTTTTAATTCCCTACAATTTTTTTTCCACGGTATTTACTAAGGTTTCCCTACATTTCCCACTTTCCCCACACTTTGCTTTTTTTTACACATGTTCTGATCTGTCTGGGTTTTCCTCAGCTCAAATCCACCACATTTTATGTGGAAACCTTAGTAAATATGTTGGATTTTTGTGAAAATGTCGGGAACACGCCCCTTTTTGGTGACCATGCCCGCTTTTCCCAACAGACACGCCCCTTTTACGGGTTTTCTCAGTAAAATGGGGAGTTGGTCGGGCTTTTCATTTCTGCAGTAGACAGAATTCTGGCGCAATGAGACAGAATTCTGGCGCACATTCTGGTGCAGAAAGAATTTCTGGCGCAATGCGACAGAATTTGGCGCACAACCCAACAAAAAATGTCGGGTTTACAATAGTAAATCAGGGCCACTGTATGTGATAATTTGGGACAGTGTTGTAAGTTTTTTATGTTTAATAAAATACTGCTATCATTAGGAGGTTTGTTCAATAAAATGTGAATTGTACTCTTAAAGGAGTACTCCGGCGCGCACTTTTTTCCTTTTACTTCCTGTTAGCCCGGCACGTCACACGGAGCTTCAGCCTATCACTGGCCGCAGCGTTGTCCCGCCTCGGCCGGTGATAGGCTGAAGCTCCGTATGACGTGCCGGGCTAACAGGAAGTAAGAAGAATACAGCCCGGGGACCGAACACCTGTACCGGAGTGTACCGGAGCTCCGGGGGCTCGTTGGCAAGTAAGAGAAAGTGTGTTTTCTTTTATTTTGCAGCCCAGACGGGATAAAAGGAAAAAAGTGCGTGCTGGAGTACTCCTTTAAAGAGGTACTCTGCTGAGGGGGCGGGGGTGTGATGTCATGAGGGGGCGGGGCTATGTGTTCGGAACAGTTCGTTCCAACCTTGTGTAGCGGAGTACACCTTTAATAGTTGATAACATGAGAATGATGCAGACTGTTATTTACATCAATTATTTAGGAAAATTAGACAAATATAATTTGCATAATAATTTGGAACAGGTTGTGAACCCGGAGAAATAAACCATGAGGGGATGCAATGTGATATTTGGTGTTATTTCCAGACAGACAAAACACGCCATTCTTATTTGTCGTTTTAATGAACTGTACACGGCTTTACACTGATTTTTATTTCTAGCTGCGGGCTCTCGCTGACTCATTCATACTGTCCTGGCGCCAAATGTGCTCAACCAGTATTGCTGGAAACCCATTTACGTTCACTAATCCTGCCAAGGAAACACAATCACAACATGTGGAGACCTTTCCACTTATTACCGAAAAATCAGCAGGAGGTAATTGAGAGCAGGCGTGTTTTAGGAAGAACCTGAGGGGTATACAGATTCTGGCTTTCCTCAGAGAGTATAGGAATGAAGATAGTTTGGGGATTCCAACAACATTGGCCCTCATTTACTTAGAAAATCGGGTTATAAGTCTATGTTGCTTTCTTACCCGACTGCTTTTTTCCCCTGGTATTTATTATTATGTCGCATCCTGTTTGTCGCACTGGGTTTTGTAGGTTTTGGTTTCCAACTCCTCTGAGTTGTCGGGAAAAAATCCACAACAATTCAACAAATTCGGGTTGGAAACCTTTCTAAATACGTGGGAAAGCTCAGAAATGTCGGGTTACGCCCCTTTTTCGGGTTTGGGAGAATCCACATCGGGTCCATCGGGAAAAAATGTCGCATCGTGTCGCAGACGGGCGCACGATGTCTGCGACATGGCGCAGACAAAGATGCGCCAAAAAAACCCGACAAAAGAAGTCGGGTTTAGAATAAAAAATGAGGGCCATTGTATTGGTTTGCAAATATCCACTATAAGTAAATAGTGTCACCATACTGTACAGATAATCATTCTGCCATGTTGTACAAATAAATAAAGCCTCTATAAGTGTACATGAATAATGCTGCCATACTGAGCAAAAAGAATGCTACTATACAATACACATATATAATGCTGCTAGACTATTCAAATAATGACTCCATATAGTACAGTTAAAGGGTACCTTTGATCAAAAAAACTTTTGATATATTATAGATTAACGTATGCAGAATAACATTCCAATTGCATGTTTAAAAAAAAATATGCTTCTTTCTATTTCATTTTCCACTTTGAAAAAATGACCACTAGAGGTCTCCCTACCAGTCCTGGCCGCAAGCCTTTTTTTCTTTTATAGATTTCAGACTCATGCTGGAGTCCTAAATCTCAGACTGCAGCGGGGACACAGACAAGCTCAGCTGGCAGCTCTGAATCTTCTCTCTGTTTACAGCTGCATGTGCAGAGAGAAGAAAGATCGGAGCTCAGATGAATGAATGAGGGCATGCAGTAAGGCAGAGTCAGGAGTATGCCCTGCTGTCCTATGAGCACAGTGATGGCTCCTGCCTGTCTGGTTGACAGGCAGGGAGCAGTGTTGAGCTTGTCTGTGTCCCTGCTGCAGTCTGAGATTTAGGACTCCAGCATAAGTCTGAAATCTACAAAAAGGGCTTGCGGCCAGGACTGGTAGCGAGACCAGTGGTCATTTTTTCAAAGTGGAAAATGCTGCATTCTGTAAAAATATACAATGCTGTTAAACAGTACAGATAAACAATGCTGCCATACTCTACGAAAACATAATGCCACCACACATTGCACATAAATAATGCTGTCATAATCTCAAAAATAAATAATTCCACCATACTGCACAGATAATCATGCTGCCATGCTGTACAAATAAATTATGCCTCTGTACAGTATACATATGTAATTCTTCCATACTGTACAAAAATAATGCTACCTTACAGCACACATAAATAATGCTGCTATTCTGTATGAATTAACAATGTCAAAATACAGAGCATTACACAAAAATAACACTGCCATGCTGTACAAATAGGTAATGCTGCTATACAGTTTAAATACTGTAAATTATGCTGCCATACTGTATGGATAAATAATGCAGTTATACAGAACACAAATATTCTCACAAACTATTATCAGCAACATCGTAGCTTCCTGAAGCCCAGTATAAGCATGTCAGCTGTGTGTGCCCAGTACACGGGATTGCTAGGTGAGTCCCCCCATAAATATTAGCGCCAGCAGAGGGATCCCTATAAGCACCTGGAAACCATATACAGGAACATAGTGCCAGGCCATTAAAGTATTCTGTATTAAAGGGGTACTCCGGCCCTAATACATCTAATCCCCTATAAAAGGATAAGGGATAAGATGTGTGATCGCGGCCATCACGCCCCCTCCCATAGACTTAACTTGAGGGGGCGGGGTGTGACATCATATGGGAGCGGAGTCCTGACGTCACGATACTTCGGCCCCGTGGTCATCACGCTACACACTCGGAGCCTCCAGCTCTGCGGAGAGCTCACAAGGTGGGTGCGCAATGACAGATTGCGGGAGTCCCCAGCGGCAGGACCCCCGTGTTCATACATCTTATCCCCTATCCTTTGGATACGGGATAAGATGTATTAGGGCCGGAGTACCCACTAATTAACTATGTAGGTAAGTGATCTGATCAGGTCTTTCAGTATAGTTCACATGTGCTACTCATGGGCAGTTGAGACTGCTCAAATGCGTGGCCTAGATATTCAGGGGTGGGGCATGTACCTTAAAAAATTCTCCTTCATAACTTTCTCTCCAGATGCATTTATGACCATATGGGAGACTGAGATCACCAGCTTGTCTGCACAGTGATAAGCTTCCCTTTTGGGGTTTACTGCTCCTTTATGTTGCATTGCCTCTACTGTATTTATTTAGGTTTGAATGTGGTGTATGTATCCCTCTGAGATGTCCTCTCAGGTCATGTATGCAGAGACTATTGGGGTGAGCCACGGGGTGTGAAGGTGAGGTGTATGGGGCAGGTGTTATTAACCCCTAAATGTTCGTGATGCCAGGGCGTGATTTTCCCGGTAACCAGCCGAACAGTAGCACCGCTATCCCTAGGTTAGGCAGGGTAATAATATTCCAAGACCAGGTTAGGGTTAACGGTAGCTTTACTGAGGTAGACAGATCTAGGTAGTACAGTCTTTACAGCTAGGCCAGTATCCCAGAGAGGTGATCAGTAACACAGGGGACCTCACAGCTTGCTGGGACTTGTAGGGACTTTGACAGATTTGAGGACAGCCACACTGATTATAATAGACTAGACTTGACTGTAGGTGGTGACAGCAGACAGAGATGACTTGTCTTACTGGCATGTGGCTGCTGGTTAAGCTTGAGGCCTCCAGATGTGCTGGACACTGGCTCCGAGACGTCTGGTCTTTACTGTATCTCAGCAGAAGTGAATGGTAAGAGAGAGATTGTAATGGCTACCCCTCTTATAAAGGGGGGCTGAGCCAGAAGCCCATAGGTCAAGCTGCAGGTCACCTGGTGCTCTCTGGGGAACAAACACATCAGGTGAACACATTATCATGTGACTAACTCAAAGGTCCTTAAAGGTCCTTTATACATAACAAACATAACACTATACATAATCTACAGTATATTACTAAGGGGAGACACTGCAGGAGACCCCCTAGGAAACAGAGGGACTCAACCTGACAGGGCCTAAGTACTGTACGGGACTATATCCCGTACTGGGACATCACACTGTCACACAAGATTTAGGTTTGAGCGTGGTGTGTGCATCCCTCTGAGATGTCCTCTCAGGTCATGTACCCTCCCACCCACCGCTGCTTTTTCCTTCTGATTAAACACATTTGCCAGCTGCAGACCAGTGACTCTGCCTTCCTTTATTTTTTGCTTTCATGGCATTAGACAGTGGTAAACCGCATTGTCCAGATGGACACTATTCTAGGTTAACTGTATACTTAATGAGGAGACAAAATGAGTCATAGTGGGGGAAGTAAGCGGATCGGAGCCACAGGACGCCCACGCACATTAAAGTGCAAACAATCAGTCACTTCAGCCAAAGTAACTTTTAAAGTTGTAGCTCCCACCTTTACCAACTCCTATACTGCATTAGGCTGCGTTCACACGGCCGTCTAGACCCGTCCCGTTCTTCTCCCGTCAATAATTAAAACAGACTTTTAAAAAAACGGACAATAATGGATGCAAACGGATGTTATCCGTTTGTATCTGTTATTGTTCAGATAGTAAAAACGGATCAAAAAACGGATTGAAGAAACTGATGCAAACGAATGACATTAAAGTACAACACAAATAGAGAAACACAGCCGCACATCCACCATTTGTATTTTGATCTACTTGCTTCTCAGCATAGTTTTTTTTTAAATGAACAGGTTGTTATTATACATTTTGATCAAAAAGTACAAGCCCACTCGCCACGTCAAGGCCACCTAGTCAGAATGGGTCCTTAACCTAACACTGGCGTAGCACCGGGGGCGGTGACCACTGGCTCTGAGACATTAATCCCTCAGGGGGAACGACCCAGTGGCCAAGCAGCCCCACTGCTGCCCGACCAAGCCCCTGGCTCTGGGCCGCATCACCCCACAGACAAAGCATCACAGAAACAATGGCCGCCACAGAGAACCACACCAATGTGACCACCTACCATATACTCACTGCCAGAGGGCTGGGAGAATTTAAGGAGGAAACCCTTATGCAGTCTCCTGCTAATTAAAAACGCCTGGGCCGAATGGGCAGAGTGGAGTGCTGGCCATGGAAGAAGGGAGAGACTCTGACTAGGTGGCCTTGACGTGGCGAATGGGCTTGTACTTTTTGATCAAAATGTATAATAACAACCTGTTCGTTTTTTAAATTATGCTGAGAAGCAAGTAGATGAAAATACAAATGGTGGATGTGTGGCTATGTTTCTCTATTTGGGATGACAGTAAAGGCTCATCTGTTTTCCATAGACTTCAATGTTAAATTTACGGTATCCGTTTTTTCTTTTTTTTTTTTTTGATGGAAGAAAAAATACTGCATGTGCCGTTTTTTTCTGCCATAAAAAAAACAGAAATGAGTGCAGATGGGTACAAACGGATATAAACGGATTGTAAAAAAATCCCATTGACACGAATGAGATTTTTTTTAAACCGTTTTTAATCCGTTTACAGCCTGCAAGAACGGAACCGAAACGGGGATAAAATAAACGGGGACAGACGGCCATGTGAACGCACCCTTACTAGCACAAACATGTGAGGAGAACTTAGGTAATCACCTCTGGTGATGGTAGCTTGTTGCTCATCCCAGTGTTGCCAAGGAAACTCTGTACTTTCATAGATCGAGGACTCTAATAAATGATTGCTGTGGTAAATTAGAATATTAAAGGGGTACTCCGGTGGAAAACATTTTGAACTGGTGCCAGGAAGTTAAACACTTAAGTACTGGAAGGGTTAAGATTTTTTTTTATAGAAGTAATTTACAAATCTGTTTAACTTTGTGGCACCAGTTGATTTAAAAAAAAAAATAATTCCACCGGAGTACCCCTTTAACCACAGTTTCCAGCATTGTCATCCAATAGCTATCAGGACCAGGCGTAGAACTAAAAATACCAGGCGTAGACAAGAGCATAGTCAAAAACAAGGCCGAGATGAGACTCAATAGTCAGTAGCAATATTAATGCACAAGAAATAGGCAAGGAAGGATGTACTACTGTGGTAACGGGGTGTGAGGTGCAGGGCAGATGTTGTTATCCTAGGGGCAGATGGCATTAACCCCTTGTATTCGTGATGCCAGGGCGTGGTTTAGCCTATAACCACCAGAAGGTATACCGCTGGATACTGGGCAAGGCACGGGGGCAATAATGACTCCGATGCCAAGTTACGGATAACAGTAGCTTTACTGAGTGACAGATGGTAAAGTCTATACAGTTCAGCCAGGGCTCAAGGAGGTGACCAGTGACACAGAGACTTTAAGGGCTTGCTGGGACTTGTAGTAGGACTATACAATTTAGTGCAGGCCACGTTGCTTGACAATTTGAAAGAGACTGACTTGACTTTCTGGCACAAGTTGATTAAAATAAAAAATGGTTTCCAGCAGAGTACCCCTTTAAATGGTAGGTTGATGTTAGCTGTATTTGTCATACTTAGCTCTTGAAGCAACATAAATCGTCTGTGCACAGAAGTAAACATTGCTCTTCACGAGCTCTGTGGCATGTTGAAGCTTGTGCACATCAAACACAGAGGAGCTGGCTGCACTGTACGTCATATTAAATCATGTTAACGCAAGTAACACGGCCAACATATGTCATATACAACCAACACAACGTGAGAGTATGACAGTCCTACAGGTCCAACTTTACAGTCTGAGATGGTGCGAATGTGGCCCCTACGTCTAAACCACAGGAAGTACTCAAATATTCCACAGCAATGGAAACCATATGTCACCGGTAATGGTGGTCCACATAGGGCACCATGTTCAGCTACAGGCCTGAAAGCCTGGTAGACAAAACAGCACATAAAAAGGTATAAAGTATGTGCATACACCAGGGCCGGATTAAGAGCATCATGGGCCTGGTGCTGAAGATTGTGATGGGCCTTTTTATCAAAGTATATATATGTTCCCCTCACATATAATGCCCCATGTCCTGCCCCCTCAGGGGGCATTATATGTGAGGGGCACAAGACAAGGGGCATTATATGTGAAGGGCACAGGACAGGGGGGCATTATAGGTGCATTATATGGGCACAAGACAGGGAGGGCCCTTGTCATGTGCCCCTCACATATAATGCCCCCTGACATGTACCCCTCACGAATAATGCCCCCATGTCCTGTGCCCCTCACACATAATGCCCCATGTCCTGTGCCCCTCACATTTAATACCCCATGTCCTGTGCCCCTCCCATATAATGCCCCCCTGTCCTGTGCCCCTCACATATAATGCCCATCACATATAATACCCCATGTCCTGTGCCCCTCACATATAATGCCCCCTGTCCTGTGCCCCTCACATATAATGCCCCATGTCCTGTGCCTCTCACATATAATGCCCCCCTGTCCTGTGCCCCTCACATATAATGCCCCTCACATATAATGCCCCCTGTCCTGTGCCCCTCACATATAATGCTCTGTTATGTGCCCCTCACATATAATTTGCCCTTTTCTGTGCATGCACACCGCCCCCCCTTCCCCAAGTTTTAATAATTCCCCTGTGCCATATGGCGCCTGAGCACCTCTCTCCAACTGTCCCATTTCTCACACGCTGCTCCGTTCTTGCAGTGTGAGAGCTGTGGGAACATGATCTCTGGGCGCCGGCGCAATGATGTGACGTCATCGCGCCGGCCTGCCGTGGATGGCGTCCCCGCCGCTCACACTGCAAGAATGCAGCATTGTGTGAGAAATGTGAGGGAGTGGTGGAGCGGGACAGCTGACCGCTCCCGCTCCACCATGCTATAGTACAGGAGGGGCAACAATCTCAGGGGGCAATTGCCCCGTTGCCCCCCTGGATCTGCCACTGGCAGCACGGAGATGATAGAGCAGGGGTCTCAAACTCAAATTATCTGGGGGCCACTGGAGGCAGCAGCTGGGTGAGGCTGGGTCGCATGCGCCCCTTACATATAATGTCCCCATCATGCGCCCATTACATATAATGCCCCCATCATGCGCCCCTTACATATTATGCCCCCATCATGCGCCCCTTACATATAATGCCCCCCATCATGGGCCCCTCATCATCCACCAGCAACACCCCCCACCAGAAGTAACACCCCCATTATCTACCAGCACCCCCCCCCCCCATTCCGCCTACCCCTGTGTGGTAATAGCATGAGCTTATGGATGATGGGGGTGCTATTTCTGGGGGGGGGGAGCATTAGGCAGGCAGCAGTTTCCCCACATTAGGTAGGTAGCATGTTCCCCACATTGGGTAGGTAGCATGTTCCCCACATTGGGTAGGTAGCATGTTCCCCACATTAGGTAGGTAGCATGTTCCCCACATTAGGTAGTAGCAGGTTCCCCACATTAGGTAGTAGCAGGCTCCCCACATTAGGTAGAAGCAGGTTCCCCACATTAGGTAGTAGCAGGTTCCCCACATTAGGTAGTAGAACTAGGTTCCCCACATTAGGTAGTAGCAGGTTCCCTACATTAGGTAGTAGCAGGTTCCCCACATTAGGTACTAGCAGGTTTCCCACATTAGGTAGAAGCAGGTTCCCTACATTAGGTAGTAGCAGGTTCCCCACATTAGGTAGTATCAGTTTCCCCACATTAGGTAGGCAGCAGGTTCCCCACATTAGGTAGTAGCAGGTTCCCTACATTAGTTAGAAGCAGGTTCCCCACATTAGGTAGAAGCAGGTTCCCCACATTAGGTAGTAGCAGGTTCCCCACATTAGGTAGTAGCAGGTTCCCCACATTAGGTAGTAGCAGGTTCCCTACATTAGGTAGTAGCTAGTGTTGAGCGGCATAGGCCATATTCGAATTCGCGAATATTCGCGAATATATGGACGAATATTCGTCATATATTCGCGAATATTCGCATATTAGCATATGCTAATTTTTGCATATGCGAAAATTCGCACACCAGACTCACACAGTAGTATTAGAGCCTTCTTTACATCACACAAGCTGGATGCAGAGAGGGATGATCACTGTGATGTGTACTGTGAAAAAAAAAAAAAAAAACAATATTCGTAATTACGAATATATAGTGCTATATTCGCAAATATTCGCGAATTCGCGAATATGCGATATTCGCGCATAAAATTCGCATTGTGAATATTCGTGAGCAACACTAGTAGTAGCAGGTTCCCCACATTAGGTAGTAGCAGGTTCCCCACATTAGGTAGTAGCAGGTTCCCCACATTAGGTAGTAGCTAGTGTTGAGCGGCATAGGCCATATTCGAATTCGCGAATATTCGTGAATATATGGACGAATATTCGTCATATATTCGCGAATATTCGCATATGCAAATTTTCGCATATGCGAAAATTAGCACACCAGACTCACACAGTAGTATTAGAGGCTTCTTTACACCAAACAAGCTGGAAGCAGAGAGGGGTGATCACTGTGATGTGTACTGTGAAAAAAACAAAAACAAAACAACGAATATTCGTAATTACGAATATATAGTGCTATATTCACGAATTCGCGAATATGCGATATTCGCGAATAAGATTTGCATTGTGAATATTGTGAGCAACACTAGTAGTAGCAGGTTCCCCACATTAGGTAGTAGCAGGTTCCCCACATTACGTAGTAGCAGGTTCCCCACATTACGTAGTAGCAGGTTCCCCACATTAGGTAGTAGCAGGCTCCCCACATTAGGTAGAATTGTCGTTGTCCCCCACATATATACACACACACAGACACACAAACATACACGCACAGACACACACATATAGACACACTTACCTGTCCTGCGCTGCGCTTCTCCTCCCCGGGGCGAGTCCCTCATCAGACTCGGGCTGGCCAACTGGAGACGCGAAGGAGGGCGCTGCTCGCGGGAAGCAGGGTTAAATGCCTGAAGAAGTTACCTGCCCGGCGCCCGGAACTGCATGTCCCGGGCGTCAGGCAATACAAATTTCACATTCCTGGTGCGGGCCACAAGCTTTCGTTCCACGGGCCACAAATGGCCTGCGGGCCGGGAGTTTGCGGCTTGATTGTCGCGGGCGCCGGTCGGTCTGTGCCGGCCGTTTGTGTGGGCCGCCGGGCCTATTCTAACGCAGGGGCCTGGAGCTCCCACTCCATCCGCCCCTATGTTAATCTGGCCCTGGCATACACCAGCATGACTATCACCACCCCAAAGAAAGGTGGAGATGATCTTGTGGAGTTTTTCTAGTGTGAAGAGTCATGGGGGCCCAAGGCTCACTGATGCCCATGGAGAGTAAGGGCCATCGGTCTGAACACACAGAAGAGATACTGTAGAGCGAATGGCTGAAAAAGTTCATGCTGGCTATGATAGAAGGAACTAACACAGGACATTGCAACTTGCTGAGTAGCTGCAGGCCACTCAGTTTCCATTTTGACACATGACAGTGGTGTCCCAGCACCAATAGTTGGCCTGTGGCTTTGGACTATCTCGGGCAGCTTGGCAGCACAAGGTGTTGGGTCCAGTCAAGGGACTTACTGTTAAATTAATTATGTTCACACTATGATGTCAGATAATATATTTTTCTAAATTAATTCTACTATTGTTATATGTATATATGTTTTCCATGTTACTGTACCTTTAATTGAGAGCAGTGAACCCCGTGTGACCCTGCCTGCCAATAGGAACCCGTAAAGTCTCCCATATATAATATAGTGGGGGGGGGGGGGGGAGTTACCTCAGTCCATTGCTAGTGTTGCTCCTGAGCACAGTGAGGTTCAGGTGTGCTGTGTGTCGTGTGCTCTGAGGAGAGGCCTACTTCAAGTCTAACCTCTCAACTGGTCATCCTGCAAGGATTACTCCCAAGGAGGAAGTTCATGCCTCTGCAGAAAAGTCTTCAGTACCTTGACAGGACCCTAGCTACAAGGATTCAATCTTACAAGTCAGTATTAATCTGTTTGGTGTAAACACCACAAGTCCCAGCAAGGCAACAGGGCTTCCAAATGGTTACGCTACCTTCTCTCACCTAAAGCCAGCTGTTTGTGTAATACCATGTGCACCTAGCTCAGTAAAGACAGTTATCTGTAACCTGACGTCGGTGTGTTCATTTACTCCCCGTCTCTGGCCCAGGAGAAGCTGTCTCCAACCTCGGACAGTGTATTGGATAACGGTGCCCTGGCGTCACAAAGTGAATAGGTATTTTCACTAACACCACCCTGTGGACACCACATATTTTACCATGAAAGTGCCCACATGACCATTGGAGTATGGAAAATGGAAGAAGGCGGTTTGGTTTAATGAATCACATTTTCTTTTACAATATATGGATGGCTGGTTGAGCGTTCGTCACCTAGGGAATAAATTGCACCAGGATTCACTATGGGAAGAAGACGAGCTGGTGATCTGATGGGCAATGTTCTGCTTGAAACCTTGGGTCCTGGCATCCTGTGGGTGTTACTGTGATACATACTACCTACCTAAACACTGTACAGACCAAGTCCCACCCTCCATAGCAGTGGGGTTCCCTAATGACAGTGGCCTCTTTTCAGAAATGGATTTAGGAACACGACAAAGACATCAAGATGGTAACTTCCAAATTCTCCAGATCACAATCCAACCACCTGTAGGATGTGTTGGAAAAACATCTGATCAATGGAGGCCCCACCTCCCAACTTGGGATCTGCTGCTATTATTTCGGTGCCAGATTCCACAGGACACCTTCAGAGGTCCATGGCGTCCATGCCTCAATTGGTCAAGGTTGAACTATATTTTATTGTTCTGGCTATTCTGTGTATGTTCTATAGCCTTTGTTTTCCACAGTTTTCTGCAATGATCCTTCCAGGTAGTGACATTGACATTGAAAAGGACTTTGGGAAATTGATGGACCATAAACCTAAATTTAGCAACCAGCGTGAGGCAGCTGCTGCCAAGGCATATGACATTATGGGATGTTATCAGAAGAAGCCTAGATGCACATGAGGGGAACAAAGTTTTGCCTGGAATATTGTGTATAGTTTTGGGCATCTGTGTATGAAGAAATACATAACTAAATTGGTGCAGGTACAGAGGAACATAAAAATAACTAATAACATTTGTAGAACAGGATCCTTCATACAGTTTATCAAGCAAGTACACAAACCCAGACAAGCAGGTGTCACAGTTCAGTAGTCCTTGGTTTATTGTAACAATTCACACAAACTAACAAACTAGTGTTGCGCGCAAATATTCGAAATGTGAATTTTTAGCGCGAATATCGGCACTTCCCAATTTCGCAAATATTTTGAATATAGTGATATATATTCGTAATGACGAATATAATTTTTTTTTTCTTTTCTTTTTATGCAAATTTATGCGAAAATATATGTGAATATCGGCACTTCCAGACTGGACACTGATCCCTCCCTTCTTTTAGGTGAAAGATATAATTGCGCATGCGCACTATGCAAATTTTATTCCGAATTTTTGCGTGGGAAAAAAAAAGAACGAACATAGCGAATAAACAAATTTTGGGAACATATATTCGTCCATATATTCGCAAAATATCGCAAATTTGAATATGGCCCCTTCCGTTAATCACTAACAGCAACAAGCTCTGCTTGCAGCACGCAGTATAACAGAAACTTACATGTCCTTTACATCATGATCTTTGCATAACATAAACTCGCCCAGCTTCTCACCCAAAACTTGGCATGTTCAGTCCCAAAGTCAGTCTTTTTGGTGCAGTTTATCAGCATCCAACTTACCACAGACAAGCTGATCTGCTTCAGAGCAACTCCTCTCTGCTGCTCTCTGGCAGTGCTCACACGCCTGTGAAATCAGGTTCAGCACTGTAAGGCTATGTTCACATGGCAGAATTTCCGTGCCGGATTCCAAAGGTTCCACCGCAGCAGAGTCCCGTTGAATTCAATGGGATTCGGCTGCTCTGTGCACACGGCGGAATTTCCGATTTCCGTGTCCGCCCAAAGAATGAACATGTTCATTCTTTGTGCAAAGACTGTATGGAATGCACGGCGCATTTCCGTGTGATCCTAGCACCAGCAGATTATGCCGGTGCCCCGCAGTGTCCCGGAGATTCTCTGTGCAGACATTCCGGCATGTGAAGTTAATAGGCAACTTTCTGACTTTGTTTAACCCCTTAACGACGCAGGACGTATATTTACGTCCTGCGCCGGCTCCCGCGATATGAAGCGAGATCGCGCCGCGATCCTGCATCATATCGCGTCGGTCCCGGCGCTCATCAACGGCCGGGACCCGCGGCTAATACCACACATCGCCGGTCGCGGCGATGTGCGGTATTAACCCTTTAGAAGCGGCGGTCAAAGCTGACCGCCGCTTCTAAAGTAAAACTGAAAGTGACCCGGCTGCTCAGTCGGGCTGTTCGGGACCGCCGCGGTGAAATCGCGGTGTCCCGAACAGCTGACCGGACACCGGGAGGGCCCTTACCTGCCTCCTCGGTGTCCGATCGACGAATGACTGCTCCGTGCCTGAGATCCAGGCAGGAGCAGTCAAGCGCCGATAATGCTGATCACAGGCGTGTTAGTTAATACACGCCAGTGATCAGCATAGGAGATCAGTGTGTGCAGTGTTATAGGTCCATATGGGACCTATAACACTGCAAAAAAAATGTTAAAAAAAAGTGTTAATAAAGGTCATTTAACCCCTTCCCTAATAAAAGTTTGAATCACCCCCCTTTTCCCATAAAAAAAATAAAACAGTGTAAAAAAAAAAAAAAAAATAAACATATGTGGTATCGCCGCGTGCGTAAATGTCCGAACTATAAAAATATATCATTAATTAAACCGCACGGTCAATTGCGTAAGCGCAAAAAAATTCCAAAGTCCAAAAAAGCGTATTTTGGTCACTTTTTATACCATTAAAAAAATGAATAAAAAGTGATCAAAAAGTCCGATCAAAACAAAAATCATACCAATAAAAACTTCAGATCACAGCGCAAAAAATGAGTCCTCATACCGCCCTGTACGTGGAAAAATAAAAAAGTTATAGGGGTCAGAAGATGACATTTTTAAACGTATAAATTTTCCTGCATGTAGTTATGATTTTTTCCAGAAGTGCGACAAAATCAAACCTATATAAGTAGGGGATCATTTAAACCGTATGGACCTACAGAATAATGATAAGGTGTCATTTTTACCGAAATATGCACTGCGTAGAAACGGAAGCCCCCAAAAGTTACAAAATGGCGTTTTTTTTTTCGATTTTGTCACACAATGATTTTTTTTTCCGTTTCGCCGTGCATTTTTGAGTAAAATGACTAATGTCACTGCAAAGTAGAATTGGCGATGCAAAAAATAAGCCATAATATGGATTTTTAGGTGGAAAATTGAAAGGGTTATGATTTTTAAAAGGTAAGGAGGAAAAAACGAAAGTGCAAAAACGGAAAAACCCTGAGTCCTTAAGGGGTTAATCCAGATCAGTATTTAGCAAAAATTTACTTTTACCAAGACAGTAGAGCTCTATCAAGATAAACTATGTACCTTGGGGTAGCCAAGGATCCCAGTGCACACCTATTAGTTCAGGCTTCCTAGGCCACAAGTGAACGTGATGTTGTGTAGTGCTGTGTAATGTCATCATGGCACTACAGGAGGTACCATCACCAGAATCCCTGACTCTACAATGACATTGTAAAGGTACAACTTTATCCTTAAAGGGGTACTCTGGTGGAAAACCTTTTTTTTTTTTTTTTAATCAACTGGGGCCAGAAAGTTAAACAGATTTGTAAATTACTTTACCCTTCCAGTACGTTTTAGCAGCTGTATGCTACCTAGGAAATTCATTTCTTTTGGAATTTCTTTTTTGTCTTGTCCACAGTGCTCTCTGCTGACACCTGATGCCCGTATCAGGAACTGTCCAGAGCAGGAGAAAATCCCCATAGCAAACCTATGCTGCTCTGGACGGTTCCTGACACGGACAGAGGTGTCAGCAGAGAGCACTGTGGACAAGACAAAAAAGAAATTCAAAAA
Organism: Hyla sarda; assembly: GCF_029499605.1. Classification (NCBI taxonomy): domain Eukaryota; kingdom Metazoa; phylum Chordata; class Amphibia; order Anura; family Hylidae; genus Hyla; species Hyla sarda. The sequence continues at coordinate 393,544,562 of NC_079192.1, read as the reverse complement.
GAAAAGAATTTCTTCTGTAGCATACAGCTGCTAATAAGTACTGGAAGGATTGAGATTTTTTTTTATAGAAGTCATTTACAAATCTGTTTATTTTTCTGACACCAGTTCATTTAAAAAAAAAAAAAAAAAAGGTTTTCCACCAGAGTACCCCTTTAATGCTGAAAGCACAGATGGCTATGTATACATTTGTCTACTTCCTCACTCTTAGTTGCTTAGTGGGGAACGTGGTGTGAGTACTGTATTTTTGCAAGATAGAGCCATTCAGGTTAAAAGTTTACAGGGAGGTTCTATAAGTTACTATGAGGCGGCAAACAGTGATACAGGATGGGTGGCCACACTGATAATGCAGCTGTCAGTGCCGATGGTCACCATCCTCTTGCTCAAGATAAAACTACTGTCGATAATGTAACTACTGTACCTACTACTGTAGAAGAGAGAAAAGTTATATGTAATTTTTTAATACTACAGTTCACCCAATTTAAAAGATTTTAGTTTAATACTTAAAGGGGTACTCCGCCCCTAGACATCTTATCCCCAGTCCAAAGAATAGGGGATAAGATGTCTGATCACGGGGGTCCCGCCGCGTGGGACCCCCGCAATCTCGGCTGCGCCACCCCAGACATCTGATGCACGGAGCGACCTTAGCTCCGTGCCGGATGACTGGTGGGGCGGAGGCTCGTGGCGTCAGCCTCGCCCCGCTCATGACATCACGGCCACGCCCCCTCAATGCAAGTCTATGGAAGGGGGCGTGACGGCCGTCACGCCCCCTCCCATAGACTTGCATTGAGGGGGCTTGGCCGTGACGTCACGAGCGGGGCGTGGTCTTGACGTCACGAGCCTCCGGTGCTGCATGCGACGCTCCAAACAAACACCAGGTGCAGCAGGGAGATCGCGGGGGTCCCTTTGGATAGGGGATAAGATGTCTAGGGGTGCAGTACCCCTTTAACAGGCGAAACATGTCTGATCCACCAGAGTGCTAGTGGAGCATGTGTACTGCAGCTCCCTTTAGTCGTCATAGGAATGCTGGAGATCGCCAAGTACAGCTCTTGGCTATCTCCATCAGTCCTGTAGCAAGTGAATGGTTCAGTAACATGAATGGCCAATTCTTATGACAAAAGGGGGTTTCAGGGGTCAGATCCCCACCAACCTGTCGTTCCCATAGCAAATGAATAGGACAGCAGCATGCTTGCTTGACTGCCTCTCCATTCCCACGTGGAAACAGATGACCCCAATTTATGTGATCGAAGGGGGTACCAGTGGTTGGACACCCACCAATCAGGCACTTGTCACCTATCCAGTGCATAAGTGAAGTGTCTAACTTTGGAAAACCCCTTAACCCCGTTTACACATACAGGACCTGCTGCATATTTTGCAGCATTTTTTTCTTCTGCTGATTTAGCTACTCTTTGACTTCAATATGTGTCACTGCCAAAAATATGCAACAAAATATGCAGCAGATCCTGTATGTGTGAACGCACCCTTAAAGTGTACCTGTCATCAGAAAAACTTTTGACATGTCAAAAGTTTTTACCGGTCGGGGCATGAGTGTTTAGACCCTGACCGATGTCAAGAACGCACACTTCTCTTCCCACTTTGTGTCTATGTGATCTGGATGGTCTAATAGACTAACATTTTAAAGGGGTTATCCAAGAAATAACTTTTTTTTAATATATATATATATATATATATATATATATATCAACTGGCTCCAAAAAGATAAACAGATTTGTAAATTACTTCTATTAAAAAATCTTAATCCTTTCAGTACTTATGAGCTGCTGAAGTTGAGTTGTTCCTTTCTGTCTACGTGCTCTCTGATGACACCTGTCTCGGGACATGTCCAGAGTAGAAGCAAATCCCCATAGCAAACCTCTTCTACTCTGTGCAGTTCCCGAGACAAGCAGAGATGTCAGCAGAGAGCACTGTTGCCCGACAGAAAAGGACAACTCAACTTCAGCAGCTGATAATTATTGGAAGGATTAAGATTTTTTAATAGAAGAAATTTACAAATCTGTTTAACTTTCTGGAGCCAGTTGATATAAAAAAAGATTTTTCCTGGAATACCCCTTTAAGTTTGTCCAGGTCACGTGACACAGAGTTGAGAGAAAAAGCGCTATGGGCACACCTCTCATAGCTTGTTTTTGTAATCAGACCCCGACCGATCAAAAACTTTTGCTATGTCTCTACGTCATGCCCATTTACCGTATTTTTCACCGTATAAGACGCACTTTTTCTTCCCCAAAACTGGGGGGGGGGGGGGGGGGGAAAGTCAGTGCGTCTTATACGGCGAATACACCCCTATCGCGGCGGTCCCTGCGGCCATCAATGGGCGGGACCTGCGGCTAATACAGGACATCACCAATCGCGGTGATGCCCTGTATTAACCCTTCAGATGTGGCGATCAAAGCTGACCGCCGCGTCTGAAGGGAAAGTGACACTAACCCGGCTGTTCAGTCGGGCTGTTTGGGACCGCCGCAATCTCACTGCGGCGGTCCCGAACAGCCCGACTGAATAGCCGGGTTAGTGCTTACAGGACACCGGGAGGGACCTTACCTGCCTCCTCGGTGTCTTCTCCGTTCAGGGATCCCCTGTATGGCCGGCGTTCTCCTTACACGTCATCACGTCGTCGCGTACGTGTGTCAGCGTGCGTAACGACGTGATGACGGCGACGGAGAGCGAGTATACCCGGCCGCCAGCAGAGACGTTCAGCAGCAGGCCGGCAGCAGAGCGACGGGGACACGGCGACAGCGATGGAGCGACATCCAGGGCAGCGGTGACGGGTCCAGAGCGGCGGGTACACGTGAGTGTTACCTCCTATGCAGTGGTCTTCAATCTGCGGACCTCCAGATGTTGCAAAACTACAACTCCCAGCATGCCCGGACAGCCAACGGCTGTCCGGGCATGCTGGGAGTTGTAGTTTTGCAACATCTGGAGATCCGCAGGTTGAACACCACTATTGGGTTCAAAAACTTACATTTTTTTTGATTTTGCACCTAAAAATAGGGTGCGTCTTATACGCCGGTGCATCCTATAGGGCGAAAAATACGGTAAGTATCTCCAGTGAGCACTGTAAGACCATTCGTACTTGCATATGTGAGGGTCCTAGGGGTGGCACTCTCATCGATCACCCGTTTATAGTCTATCCAGTAGAAAGATCATCAATATGTATTTACAGAAAACCTTTTTAACTACTTAAAGCGTGCCCGTCAGATCCAACAAATTTTTTTTTTTTTTATATATCACTTAGTACCTAATCCTGACCATGCACATCGAATTTTTATGTGTCTAGCACCTTAATTCCTTTTTTATCACACTTTTAATTTAGCTCCCTAGTCTGAATTCCTCTCAAAGGGAGGGGGCGTGGCCTCACTGTGCAGGTCTCCGCCCCCTCCCTCACTATGTTGTCTGCTCACATCTCCCCTAGCATTACCAAAACTACAACTCCCAGCTTGTCCTCACTGACAGTAGCCGGACACAAGCTGACAGCGGGAGGATTTTTCCTCCAGCTCTGAGCCCTGCGCTCACAGCTGTCAATCAAGGAAGTGTGTCCATGACATAGGTGATGACGCATGGACACAGCAGGACTAGTATGTGTCCAAGTAGGCAGGAGGGGCAGTTGTTTGACTGGCTTTTTCAGTATGAAATACTAGAAATTTTCTAATGAAAGCAATTGCAAAACCTATTGGTTATACATGCTTTACCACATATCAAAAGTTTTTGTATCTGACAGTGCCCTTTTAAGGAAACTATAGAAGGTGCCGAATCTCCTTTTTCACAAAGTCATTATCAGAGTATGCGAGGGACCCTGTCACGGATTTTGCATTGTGCCCAGAAGCTTTGCATGACCTGAAGTGACTTAATATGTGGCAAGTACTATAATACTGTATTAATAAGTAGTCTGTTACTTTTCGATTAAACATTTGACGTCCGTGTTTGTCCATAGCTTGTGTAAGGAGTTAGGTTAGTGCCAGGGAGAGGATCACACGCTATCATCAGAGTCTTGGCCGGCTGGTTCTACCAGCTTACACACTGTCTTATTAACTCAGGAACAAAGTCAATGCCAACAGTAAGGACGCCCTGACTAGGTTATAATATTCTTATTTTGTTTATATAGTCAACAATGACAGGCTGCAATTCCTGACCAAGAAAGAAGACCTGCCTCTGCTGCCATAACCAAGTGTCCTCTCTCTCTCGTGAGATCAGGCTTTTCCTGCATGCTTCTTGGGACAGGAAGTAGCTGTCCGTCACCTAACAATGTCCCCCATATTAGGTCTCATGGGGCCTATTTATCTGTCACACAAAGGATCCTCCTCCCTCTTTTAGCTTTTGGCAGTCAATGACAGTGAGAACCCATCCCTCCTATGTGCAGAGGCATGTTTAATTGTATCTGTGCCCGTCGTGAATCATCATGTGATGTTTATAACCTAATGTGAATTCACCCAACCAGGGAAGGCCAGATAGAACTTCAACTTCATCTGTAGCCGGAGGTTATAATGTTTATAAGGATACCAGTAAGAGTTTATACAATAAGGTCATGAAAGCTGGAGTGTGGTTTATTCGGTGATTGGTGATGCTAGCTAGAAATCCAAAAAAGAAATGCATTTCCTCTGATGTCATGACCACAGTGCTCTCTGCTGACCTCTGTTGTCCATCTTAGGAACTGTCCAGAGCAGGAGAAAATCCCCATAGCAAACATATGCTGCTCTGGACAGTTCCTAAAATGGACAGCAGAGGTCAGCAGAGAGCACAGTGGTCATGACATCAGAGGAAATGCATTTCTTTTTTGGATTTCTCTTTAGTATACAGCACCTAAAAAGTACTGGAAGGATTAAGATTTTTTAATAGAAGTGATTTACAAATCTGTTTAACTTTCTGGCACCAGTTGATTTAAAAAAAAAAGTTTTCCACGGGAGTAACCCTTTAATGAAACCTGTTAGGATGGCATGCTGCAAAAAGTGGACCTTTCGGGCTGCAATCGGTCAAGCACTAAGTAAAATGAGGGGTCTAAAGGGCTATTATTGGCCAAATGGGACATTCAATGCCCTTTGTAAACAGCACCTCGACCATTGGACGAATGACCAAACACTCATTCGTTGGCTGATCACTAGGATTGTTCAGTCATTAATATCATTCTTTGTCAGGAACATATCATCCCATGTAAATAGTAGTGTTGAGTGCGAATATTCGAATAGGGATTTTTTTTGGCAAATATCGGCACTTCGCAAATATTTAGAATATCGCAAATTATATTCGTTATGATGAATATCCAGTTTCTTTTTTTTTTCTTTTCGTTTTTTTTCACAGTACACATCACAATGATGTTGCCAGGATAAACAGAGAGGTGTCCAGCTCCCAAACGAAAAAAAAAAGGTTAAAAGTCCAAACTTTAATAATCCATTTTTAAAACGCTCAAAGAAAAACACCCAGTGTGAGTAAAAAAAAAAACCTTACGCCTACACGTTTTGGACCATTAGGTCCTTAAAGGGGTACTCTGCCGCTCAGCATTTGAAACAAACTGTTCCAAACGCTGGGGCCAGCGCCAGGACCTAGTGACGTCATAGCCTCGCCCCTCATGATGTCACGCCCCGCTCCCTCAATGCAAGTCTATGGGAGGGGGCGTGACAGCCATCACGCCCCCTCCCATAGACTTGCTGTCACGGTTCGGCAGGCAGGAGGTGGATCCTCTGTGTCAGAGAGTGTTTGGCGTGGACCGTGTCGGTGGACCGGTTCTAAGTAGCTACTGGTTTTCACCAGAGCCCGCCGCAAAGCGGGATGGTCTTGCAGCGGCGGTAGCAACCAGGTCGTATCCACCGGCAACGGCTCAACCTCTCTGACTGCTGAGATGGTACAAGGGATAAGGCAAGAGCAAGGTCGGACGTAGCAGAAGGTCAGGGCAGGCAGCAAGGATCGTAGTCAGGGGCAACGGCAGGAGGTCTGGAACACAGGCTAGGAACACTCAAGGAAAGGCTTTCTCTGGCACAAGGGCAACAAGATCCGGCCAGGAAGTGCAGGGGAAGTGAGGTATAAATAGGGAGTGCACAGGTGGAAACTAATCAGGGAGATTGGGCCAGGCACCATCATTGGTGCACTGGCCCTTTAAATTGCAGAGACCCGGCGCGCGCGCGCCCTAAGGAGCGGGGCCGCGCGCACAGGGACAACACAGACGGGGAACGGGTCAGGTACGGGGACCGAGATGCGCATCGCGAGCGGGCGCGTCCCGCATCGCGAATCGCATCCCGGCTGGGAGCAATATCGCAGCGCACCCGGTCAGCAGGTCTGACCGGAGCGCTGCGAATTAAAGAACGCTGCGAGCGCTTCGGGGAGGAGCGGGGACCCGGAGCGCTCAGCGTAACAGTACCCCCCCCCCTTGGGTCTCCCCCTCTTCTTGGAGCCTGAGAACCTGAGGATAAGACTTTTGTCCAGGATGTTGTCCTCAGGTTCCCAAGATCTCTCCTCAGAGCACTCAACTACAAAGGGTCCAAGATAACGTGGTCCCAGATTAAAACTGGGGACACGGAAGCGGATATACTTGGTGGAGAGCCACACAAAAACAGGAGGAGTTCTTCTTTTTTCTTCGGCAAGCTTCTTCACCCGGGATGAGGCTAGTATGAGGGATTTTAGAGTCTTTTTCCAGATGGTGGCTAAGCCCCGGGAAACCACATCAACAGCGGGCACACAAGAAGGCGTGGGGGTGGGGAGGGAGGGAAGAGGGTCAAGCTTGGCATGGGGCAGAGTGTTAACAGGACGGGGGCTGTGAGGAGGAGACACAGCACAGTCCAGATAGGCCTTCGGGAGACCAGGTAAAGGGGGAGACACAGAGGTTTGACTGACGGGACTGGGAGCAGACGTGAGGCATTTTCTGTGGCAAGAAGCACCCCAGCTCATGATCTCCCCGGTGGTCCAGACAAGGGTAGAGGAGTGGCGTTGGAGCCATGGCAGACCGAGGAGGACTTCAGAGGAGCATTTGGGCAAAACAAAAAGTTCCATGCTCCAGAGCAGGGGTTCTGTGCGGTAACGCACAGTGCAGTATAGAAGTAAATCTTCTTTCTTTCTGCGGCGAGTCCTCTCTTCAGGGGTCAGGCGAGACCGATCCACTTGCATAGCCTCCTCGGCGGGAGGCACAGGGGTGGATTGCAAAGGATACTGTGAGAGAGGTGCTCCGAGCGGTGTGGCACATGGCAGGGCCTTCCCAGGCAGGAGAACACGGCAGAGTCTAGAGTCCCCATCAAATTTGTCCGGCAGGGACAAGCAGGGGTTAGGAGCGGCCGGTCGCTGCGGAGGAGTTGCAGGAGCCGGCGGAGGAGATGGTTGTTGCTGTTGCAGCTGCTGTGTCTGTGACTGAAGTTGCTGTATCTGCGGCAGCAGCTGCTGTATCTGTGACTGAAGTTGCTGTGTCACGGTGGTCAAGTATGCCAGCTGGTGATTTCGTTGGGTGATCATTAGGGATTGCTGGGCAATCACCGTGGAAATGTCGGCAAGACTTGACAGCGGCACCTCAGCGGAATCCATGGCCGGATCTACTGTCTCGGTTCGGCAGGCAGGAGGTGGATCCTCTGTGTCAGAGAGTGTTTGGCGTGGACCGTGTCGGTGGACCGGTTCTAAGTAGCTACTGGTTTTCACCAGAGCCCGCCGCAAAGCGGGATGGTCTTGCAGCGGCGGTAGCAACCAGGTCGTATCCACCGGCAACGGCTCAACCTCTCTGACTGCTGAGATAGGCATGGTACAAGGGATAAGGCAAGAGCAAGGTCGGACGTAGCAGAAGGTCAGGGCAGGCAGCAAGGATCGTAGTCAGGGGCAACGGCAGGAGGTCTGGAACACAGGCTAGGAACACTCAAGGAAAGGCTTTCTCTGGCACAAGGGCAACAAGATCCGGCCAGGAAGTGCAGGGGAAGTGAGGTATAAATAGGGAGTGCACAGGTGGAAACTAATCAGGGAGATTGGGCCAGGCACCATCATTGGTGCACTGGCCCTTTAAATTGCAGAGACCCGGCGCGCGCACGCCCTAAGGAGCGGGGCCGCGCGCACAGGGACAACACAGACGGGGAACGGGTCAGGTACGGGGACCGAGATGCGCATCGCGAGCGGGCGCGTCCCGCATCGCGAATCGCATCCCGGCTGGGAGCAATATCGCAGCGCACCCGGTCAGCAGGTCTGACCGGAGCGCTGCGAATTAAAGAACGCTGCGAGCGCTTCGGGGAGGAGCGGGGACCCGGAGCGCTCAGCGTAACACTTGCATTGAGGAGGCGGGGTTTGACATCATGAGGGGGCGGGGCTATGACTTAACAATCCCCCCGGCACTGTCTCCAGTGTTTGGGACAGTTTGTTTCAAATGCTGAGCAGCAGAGTAACCCTCTAATCATGGCCTAGTGGTCCGAAACGCGTCGGCGTAAGGGGTTTTTACTCACACTGGGTGTTTTTCTTTGAGACGGCTCAGCTTCATCCTTGCTTCCAACTCAAACAACAGCATAGATGTAGAAATAGTATAGATGCCAGACATCAGCCAAGACTCAGAACCAGGTGGTTAATGTGAGTCGACAATTCCAGGGGGTATAGAGAAAGCATAGTCAGAAGTCCAAGCAGCCCTTATATGTCTCTTCTTAAGTCCACCAGTAATTGGGGGTAGGGCCATAATGGCCCATCAGTGGGCTAGGGGATCCTCCTGTAAGATGTGGCTGGTTATCAGGTGTGGGGTTAGGTGGTGACAACCCAACAAGATAGTTATGGCACAAGTAGGGGAAAGGTAGGCAAAGTTCTCTGCTCCCTGCTCTCCAGTGCATGCTCCACTCCAACCTAACACACATAGAGAGCTCTCCTTAACCCACTCTCTCAGCTCCCCACCATTCCTACTATGGTGACACAGTACGGGAGATGTTACCCCATACTCTTGGTGCCCTGTCAGGCAGCCTCCCTATAGTATCCCCTGAGCCCCTTTGCATCTGTCCCCCCATGTAAATATGGTTCTAATGTATTATACCATGTAATGTGTTCAGGAAGTGTTTTCCATGTGACTTGTCATGTGATTGTTACCCAGGAGGTACCAGTGACCAGATGACCCAAGAGTGACCCATGGGCTCCCTGCTAGTCTCCCCCATATAAGCCCTGGGTGGAGCTTCTCTCTTTCCTTACAAGTCTTTACTGAAGTCAAGTCAAGTCCTAGAGAAAGTCCAGAGTCATAGGAGCCTCAAGTCCAGTCTGCAGCCACAAGCAGCTACAAGTAACCACAGTCTCATTGTCAGTCAGATTGTCAGTCATCAGTCAAGTCAGTCACAGTCAGCAACTGTCATGTCAACGTGGCCTGCATTAAATTGACCCCACCTACTACAAGTCCAAGCATTGTTCACCTCCTTGGGCCCTGGCTAAACTGTATAGACTTTACCATATGTCTACCCTCAGTAAAGATACTGTTATCCGTAACTTGGCGTTGGAGTGATTATTGCCCCCGTGCCTAGCCCAGGATCTAGCGGTATTCCTTTGGGTGGTATTGAGGATAAACCATGCCCTGGTGTCACAAATACAAGGGGTTAATGCCATCTGCCCCTAGGGTAATTTCCTCTGCCCTTTGCATCACACCCTCTACCACACTACCATTAGGGCCCATGACCTTTTAGCGGCTTCAACTTCTCAGTGCCTCTTACTCTCCATTGGTAATGGCGACATCTCACCACCCTTACAGTTCGCAGCCTCCAACAACGCATTAGCCATTCTGTATCGGACCTTTCCTCACCGTCACACACTACCCAGCACCACGCACAGCACTTGTCTCAGGCATATACGTCTTCTGCATTCTCCCTGCAGGCTCCCTGACATAAAGAGGCATTCCGGGAAGTATGCCTTGTGCTTTCCTGTTTTATCTGATGTGTTGGTTGGATGAGTTTTTAGCCATCTTGATTCTATTTCAGAACAGAAATAATTTTCTCATGCTCTCTACATGGCTCTGGCTTTGCAGAGAGAAGGGGTGGAGTCTCATCACTGCAATTTAACCTAATCACCAGGTTAGACTCAAGCAACCAGAAGCCTAAATGTGTTGGGGTGAGTTTATACTACATGCTGTTTTAAAGGGGTACTCCGGCGATAAACATCTTATCCCCTATCCAAAGGATAGAGGATAAGATGTCTGATCGCAGGGGTCCCACCGCTGGGGACCCCCGCGATCTCCTGGTCAGAAGTGGTGGCGTCTGGAACACGGAAGCTTTGAGCTTCCGTGTTCAAGACATCATGTCACGCCCCCTCTATTCATGTCTATGGGAGGGGGCGTGACAGCTATAAAGTAGCCATCATACGTCCTACCATAGACATGAATGGACGGGGCATGGCAGCTGTAGTCTCCAGTCATCCGGCACAGAGCAGAGTTCGCTCATTGCACGGATGATCGGGGTGCCACGCCGGAGATCATGGGGGTCCCCAGCAGCGGGACCCCCCACGATCAGACATCTTATCCCCTATCCTTCAGATCGGGAATAAGATGTTTATCGCCGAAGTACCTCTTTAATGGATTTTCTTATTCAAAGTGCCTTTTTAGTGAAATATTGCTTTTATAAAGATGTGAAGTCATTAAGCTGTGTTCAGCTTTTACCGCAATTTGCGCAATTGTAGGAATGAGCACCAATTTTCTGCAATTCTGGAAAATGATGTCAAAACAGAAAAAAAAAAATGCAAACAATGCAACATGTGAACGCAGCTTCCGGGGAGGTGAATAACTACTCTATATCCTGATCCCATAGAGATAGCAGCAGTATACAGATAGAGCTGGGAGGGGAGGTGTATAACTACTATATACCCGGGACCCATAGAGATAACCGCAGTATACAGCTAGAGCTGGAGGGGAGGTGTATAACTACTATATATCCTAATCCCATAGAGATAGTAGCAGTATACAGATAGAGCTGGGAGGGCAAATCTAGTAAGTAATGATGTCATTCTTTAGTTCACAGGAAGTCAACTGGGCAAGGACTGACCACTTCCTCTGACACATTAGGCGAAGGGATTTTCTGTGGGTCAGACTGGTGATCACATGACCCAGTTACAGTAATGAAATGAATGCCACTGTGATGGAATGAAACAAATGTGCATGATATGGGCAAAAAAGACAACAACCTGAAGGGCTTCTTTAATGGGGCCCTGTTGCACACATAGCATTCATGTCCCTGTAAGTTTTGCATTGAGCCCGAATGGTTTTTAAGCTCTGCAGGTGAAGATTTTAAAAGTCAAAAAGAATTAAAGCACAAAGGTATAGAACTTCCCATTACAAAATGACTAATAAGGTTTACTCATGTAAAACTGAACAAGCCCTTTAAGTAGTTTCTCATCACTTTTCGTAATTGTTTTGGTCCTGACATGGGAGTCAGTTCATTTTCTCCACATTGGTCATTCATGACTGGATGTTTCCTGTTTGTCTTGCACTGTCTGTACAGTACTCTGAACGAAAAAGGCAAATTTTGGAGGTTTTGTCACAAGTGGAGCCAAGGTACAACAATAGGACAATGGGTGCACAGAGAAATAGATGTTCACAGGTACGGTTATAGACATGCACTGAAAAGACATTGTCAGTACCCTCAAAATTAAATGCATCACATAATGTACTGGAAAAATAACTACTACCCTCAGACCATACATGTGAATAATGCAACCATACTGTACAAACAACAGATACCACCGTACAGTGTAATATATATATATATATATATATATATATATATATATATATACATATGTGTGTGTGTGTGTGTGAGGGTGTGATGAGGGCAGATGGAATTCACCTAGGGGCAGATGGCATTAATCCCCCTGTGTTCGTGATGCCGGGGCGTGGTTTATCCTCTACACCACCCGAAAGTATACCGCTGGATCCTGGGCTAGGTACGGGGACAATAATGACTCTGACGCCAAGTTACAGAACAACGGCAGCTTTACTGAGTCAGACAGGTGTAACAGTCTATACAGCTTGCCTAGGCCCAAGGAGGTGACCAATGACTCCAGAGACCTTAAAGGGGTTATCCAGGAAAAAATGTTTTTTATATATATCAACTGGCTCCAGAAAGTTAAACAGATTTGTAAATTACTTCTATTAAAAAAATCTTAATCCTTTCAGTACTTATGAGCTGCTGAAGTTGAGTTGTTCTTTTCTGTTTAAGTGCTCTATGATGACACGTGTCTCGGGAACCGTCCAGTTTAGAAGCAAATCACCATAGCAAACCTCTTCTACTCTGTGCAGTTCCCGTGACAAGCAGAGATGTCAGCAGAGAGCACTGTTGTCAGACAGAAAAGGACAACTCAACTTCAGCAGCTGATAATTATTGGAAGGATTAAGATTTTTTAATAGAAGTAATTTACAAATCTGTTTAACTTTCTGGAGCCAGTCGGTATAAAAAAAGTTTTTTCGGGAATACCCCTTTAAGCTTTGCTGAGACTTATAGTGGACTTGGATAATTTGCATACTGTCATTTGCAGGCCACGCTGACTTGATGCAGGATGATTTGGACTGACTTGACTATGACAGACTATGACTGACTTCACCCCTTCTGTAGCTTACCAGGCTCTGTGGGGCAATGGACTTGGGAATCCGTGGCTGCTGGACTGACTTTAGGCCTCCACTGGACTCCAGACACAATCTGACAGGACTTGACCTCACTGCAACTCAGCTAAACAGAAAGAGCTAAGAGAGTGAGCTATCTCCACCCAGGGCTTATATGGGGGAGACTAGGAGGGGTCCCATAGGTCACCTTTAGGTCACATGGTCACTGATACCTCACTGGGTCACATGACAACAGGTTAATCACATGACAACAGGTCTTCAAGCTATAACACATTCTATGTACATCATACTGCATAACATAGGCACTTAAGGGAGTTGGTAGAACACCAGTGCACTGCATGGAGGGGTCACTGCATGGAGTCTGCCGTACAGGGCAGCTAGGGTACAGGGGTGCAACTCCCGTACTGGGCCACCACACACACACACATATATATATATATATATATATATATATATATATATATATATGTATTGCATACCGTACCCTGTATGGTGGTCCCCAAAGTCAGAGTTACTACGTTCAGGTAGGGTCCCCCAGGTGGGACAGCCCCTAGTTGCCTTTCTCTTTTCTAATTTTGTTATGTTTAAATGTATATATTTAAAAGGAACCAATCATCAGATTTTTACCCTATATAACACTTGGCAAAGCGTTACATAGGGTAAAATCTTTATTTTCACCATTCCCGGGGGACGCTCCTGCCCCCAGGGATGGTGAAGATATGAAGTTATAAACTAGTCACCGCCGCCGCCATAAGTAGTCACCTGGGCGGGGAACTCTTCTCACCTACTCCCTTTCTTCTGCCGGCAGTGACGCCCCCTCCGCTTGATTGATGGGCCATGTCATTGCTCTGCTCCGTCTGTTCAGTGAGCGGAACAATGACGTGGCCCATCAATCAAGCGGAGGGGGTGTCGCTGCCGGCAGAAGAACGGGAGTAGGTGAGTGGAGATCCCCGCCCAGGTGACTACTTACGGCGGCGGGGGTGACTAGTTTATAACTTCATATCTTCACCATCCCTGGGGCAGGAGCGTCCCCCGGGGATGGTGAGGACAAGAATTTTACCCTATATAATGCTTTGCCAAGCATTATATAGGGTAAAATCTCATGATTGGTTCCCTTTAATATAATGTATGTTAGTATGCTTACCTTGGTAGCGTCGCAGGACCTTCGGTCATGTGACTATGTTAATTCCTCTATATTATGTTGGAGTACCTTTGGAGGTCCTTGGGTCACATGATTACCCATAACTATTTGTACAGATAAATGACAGAAGTATTGGACCAATCAGCTTAAGGCCAGCCCCTGCCGATATAAGGGAGCTGCAGCCAATGATCGCTCTCTTGGGTTCCGAACTTTCAGAGAGGACAGATCCGTGCAACTTGCAAAGACAACCCTAGGCCTGAAGCCTGCTGGCCTCAGCGTAAACTCAAAACGTGAGTCTTAAACTGAATCCCCGCTAAAGCTAGCGTGACTGCCGGACCTCAACTAAATCCCCTAAATCCAGCGGAACAGTGCATATCAGTCTATGGACTCTAAAACGCTTAAGGTCCCAACCACTGTCAATATCTAAGAGACTTTGCTTGTTCCGGTTATAAAGCTTGCATAAAATCTTCAGTAAAAGTTCCGACTGTTTTCAGCAAACTCTCTGGTTGTGGACATTCAATTATTTCATACCTCCCTATCGCTTTTGGGAAGGGTGGCGGTAGGACAAGCATTGCAGAGGAGCCCTCACCCCGGCGTCTCGAGTAGAAAGGGTTAAACAGACCGCATTAAAGTACTGCACAGCTACACCCCATATACCCCACACCCCCAAGCTACCACATATATATATATATTATTCACAAAAAGGAGCAAAAAAGAATCAAGTTAATGTGCATGCTTGAGATTTTCGCTGAGGGACGGCTATTTCTTGCAAGACAGGAATGGCGAAGGGAGTTATCTGAGCGACTGCTATGGTGCAACTAGATCTGCAACTACAACCCCCTCCCCCAAGGGCTCTAAATACCTCATTTGTATATATTTGATAAAAGGTGTTTTTTTGTCACATCCGTACAGCACTACAGTATGATGTGGGTATGTTCTATATATTCTTTGCGGTGGTGCCAGAGGTTTATGATGGACTGATATAGTGGTAAGATGTCCCTCTACTAAAGTTTACTGGGACTAAGAGGACTAGGCCGACCCCTGAAGAACAACCCCATAGTAACATCCCTCCTCTGCCATACTTTACAGCTGGAGTCTGGAAAATGATCCCCCTCTAGGCGCTACTTCTCTGGATGGAATCACACAAAGGATGGTTCAGAATAAAGTAGAATTTTTCAATCAATTTACCAATGACGCGTTTCGGGTATACACCCTTCCTCAGATTGGCATGCCAATCTGAGGAAGGGTGAATACCCGAAACGCGTCATTGGTAAATTCATTAAAAAATGCAACTTTATTCTGATCCATCATTTGTGTGATTCCATCCAGAGAAGTAGCGCCTAGAGGGGGATCATTTTCCAGACTCCAGCTGAACCATTTGTGGACGGACCTCGGTCTGTCTCCATATCCCTACGGCCTTGCAGCACTCCAAGGAATCTACCAGACATCTAAACCCACTGTGTTGGGTGATATGGGCATTTAACTTGCACTCCAGGTGAGCACAATACAATTCTGTACACCTATTCGGATATTTGGGATAACGCACTAGGCGCCCTGTGTGGTCTGTTTTTTGTCTCTTATAATACTTTACAGCTGGCACAATGCAGTCAGGTGGGTAATATTCTCCTGGTATTCACCAAACCCTGACTCGTCCATCTCTAGCTGTTGCAAAACTACAACCCCCAGCATGCCCAGATAGCCAAAGACTCTGATTGGTTGTTATGGGTAACACTATCTACATTATGATCCAGCTCTCCTGCTGTATCAATACTACAACTGCCAGCATGCCCGGACAGTCCTGGGTTGTAATTGCTAAAGGCAATATTATCTACCTCATGATACCGCTCCCCACCTGTTACAATACTACATACTACAACTCCCAACATGCTCGAACAGCCCTGGGCTGTGATTAGTTGTTATGGGAAACACTATCAAATTAATGGGTGAGGTTTTATAGCTGTTGCAAAACTACAACTCCCAGCATGCCCGAACAACCCTGGGTGGTGTATGGTCACTATGGGCCTACACTTCGTCATAGTATGGCCCTCCAGCTGTTGCAAAACTACAATTCCCTTCATGCCCAGACAGGCCTGGGCTGTGATTGGTTGCTATAGGCAACACTATCTAACTCATGATGTGGCTCTCCCGTTGTTGCAAAACTACAACTCCCAGCAAGTGCATACATCCCTGGGCAGTAATTTGTTGCTATGGGCAACACTATCTCCCTCATAGAGCTGTTGCAAAACTACAACTCCCATCATTCTCCCCGCATCCCTGGGTAATGATTGGTTGCAATGGGCCACTATGTCTTCCTCATACGGCGGCTCTCCAGCTGTTGCAAAACAACTACTTCCAGCATGCCCGGACAGCCCAAGATGGCAATTGGTAGTTATGGGCAACACTATTTCATAGTGTGGCTTCACAGCTGTTGCAAAACTATTACTCCCAGCATTTGGACAGCCCTAGTGGTGACTGGTTGCTATGGGTAACACTATCTCATAGTTTCATAGTTTTCCTTTTCAGCTTTTGCAAAACTACATCTCCCAGCATGCCTGGACAGCCCTAGTAGTGATTGGTTGCTATGGGCAACACTATATCATAGTTTTACTTTCCAGCTGTTGCAAAACTACAACTCCCAGCATGCCTGGAGAGCCCTAGTAGTGATTGGTTGCTATGGGCAACACTATCTCATAGTTTTCCTTTCCAGCTGTTGCAAAACTACAACTCCCAGCATGCCTGGACAGCCCTAGTAGTGATTGGTTGCTATGGGCAACACTATCTCAGTTTTCCTTTCCAGCTGTTGCAAAACTACATCTCTCGGCATGGCTGGACAGCCTAGTGATGATTGGTTGCTATGGGCAACACTATCTCATAGTTTGCCTTTCCAGCTGTTGCAAAACTACAACTCCCAGCATACCTGGACAGCCCTAGTAGTGTTTGGTTGCTATGGGCAACACTATCTCATAGTTTTACTTTCCAGCTGTTGCAAAACTACAACTCCTAGCATTCCTGGACAGCCCTAGTAGTGATTGGTTGCTATGGGCAACACTATCTCATAGTTTTCCTTTCCAGCTGTTGCAAAACTACAACTCCCAGCACGCTCGGCTGTCCGAGCGTGCTGGGAGTTGTAGTTTTGCAACAGCTGGAACGCTGCTATAGTGTTGCGTGTTACTATGTCTCAGTCACAGCTGCACGGTTTCCTCTGTGCACTAGAAGCCATTGAAGTGTCACAGCAACAACAACAACAACATCCCCATCCCGCTAGTGGCGTCCACGTCCCCCCGCACGCCATTGGGCAGTCCTGCTGTCAATCAACGTGACAAAGGGGCGGGGCCAGCGCCAGCAACC
This sequence comes from Hyla sarda, assembly GCF_029499605.1. Lineage (NCBI taxonomy): Eukaryota > Metazoa > Chordata > Amphibia > Anura > Hylidae > Hyla > Hyla sarda. The sequence continues at coordinate 393,527,544 of NC_079192.1, read as the reverse complement.
AGGGCAGAGCACAGTGCGGGAGCTGCAGAGAGGAGGAGGAAGGAGACCCAATCCTGCAGCACAGCCTGCACTACATCAACAACACCACAGCCATCCGGCTCTGCCAGCCTTATATGTACCCAGTGCACACAGCTGCCAGAAAGAGAGGTGCTGTGCATGAACCCCCACCCCAAAACCTGGACTGATCTGCTGCACCACCTGTCTACTGCACTGGGTGAGTAATAGGGGCTGTGCACTCTGTATACACTGTATATAGGGCCAGATGTAGCAGAGCTGACTGTGTGCTATCTTTCTATAGGGGTGTATGGTGAGTAATAGGGGCTGTGCACTCTACTATACACTGTATATAGGGCCAGATGTAGCAGAGCTGACTGTGTGCTATCTTTCTATAGGGGTGTATGGTGAGTACATGCTGGGAAGTGTGATGCAGCTGCAGAGACCAGCACGGGTATGATGTATGCATGTGTCTATTCTGGGCTAATGTCTATATTTATCACCTCATATCTATATCTCATATCTATCTCATATCTATATGTCATATCTATCTCTCTATCTCATTATCTATCTATCATATGCTTATGTTAGGCTGCATTCACACCACGTTTTTGCAATACAGTTCCTGTATCAGGTTTTTTTTTTTTTTTTTTTTTGATGAAAAACTGATTCCTCAAAACCTGACCAAACTGTATCAAAATGTGTGTACAAATTTCATCCTGTATATGGTTAAAAACCGTATACGGTTTTAAAAATGATGTCCGGTTTCATCCGTTTTTTTTAAAGAAAAAAAGTATACATTTTTAACTTTTTCACTCCATTTTGAATAAAGTTTCACTTGTTTGTTGGAAATACCCAGAAAAAAAAATGCACATATGGTTCTGTACGGTTCCATTGACTCCCATGTTAAAAAAAAAAAAAAAAAAAAAAAAAAAAAAAAAAACGTATACGGTTTTTCACCCAGATAAAAAAAAAAATGTGGTAGACTACGGTTTTGGGTACGGGTAAAAAAAAAACCTATAAGACGCAAAACGGACTAAACCGGATGGATGATGCGTTTGACATATGGTTTACAATGTTAAGTCAATGCATACGGTTTTCTATACGGTTCCGTACGGTTTTTAACTTGAAACTGTATACGGGAACTGTATAGTAAAAACGTGGTGTGCATGCACCCTTACTTTATATCTGTGTTTCCCAACCAGGGTACCTTCAGCTGTTGCTAGGAGTTGTAGTTTTGCAGAAGGCGCACTGGTTGGGAAATACTGCTTTAGATAAAAAGTAATGTAGGCACATGATAGATATGAGAGAAACAATATACAAAGGATCTATCTAATCATTCAAAACAGAATAGACAGAACCATACAAAATATTAGGCACAGGATAGATAACTTAATAGATACAAAGTAACACAGGCAATAGACACATATAAAGTATTTATCTCATATCTTTCTATTATTTATCTAATCTATTACCTGTTACTTTGTATCTATCTGTCTATTCTGTACCTATGTGAGATGGCTGGATAGATACTTTGTATGTGTCTGTTACTTTGTATCTATCTTTCCATCTATCTAATACACTGCTCAAAAAAATAAAGGGAACACGTAAACAACACAATGTAACTCCAAATCGAAGGTTTGCTGTGTCTGTCAGCGTAGTGTCCAGAGCATGTAGGTGCTACCAGGAGACAGGCCAGTACATCAGGAGACGTGGAGGAGGCCGTAGGAGGGCAACAACCCAGCAGCAGGACCACTACCTCCGCCTTTGTGCAAGGAGGAGCATGAGGAGCACTGCCAGAGCCCTGCAAAATGACCTCCAGCAGGACACAAATGTGCATATGTCCACTCAAACGGTCAGAAACAGACTCCATGAGGGCCCGACGTCCACAGGTGGGGGTTGTGCTTACAGCCCAACACTGTGCAGGACATTTGGCATTTGCCAGAGAACACCAAGATTGGCAAATTCGCCACTGGCACCCTGGGGTCTTCACAGTTCACACTGAGCACATGACAGACATGACAGAGTCTGGAGATGCTGTGGAGAACGTTCTGCTGCCTGCAACATCCTCCAGCATTACCGGTTTGGCGGTGGGTCAGTAATGGTGTGGGGTGGCATTTCTCTGGGGGGCCGCACAGCCCTCCATGTGCTTGCCAGAGGTAGCCTGACTGCCATTAGGTACCGTGATGAGACCCTCAGACCCCATGTGAGACCATATGCTGGTGCGGTTGGCCCTGGGTTCCTTCTAATGCAAGACAATGCTAGACCTCATGTGGCTGGAGTGTGTCAGCAGTTCCTACAGGAGGAAGGCATTGATGCTATGGACTGGGCCGCCTGTTCCCCAGACCTGAATCCGATTGAGCACATGTGGGACATCACGTCTCGCTCCATCCACCACAGACTGTCCAGGAGTTGGCAGATGCTTTAGTCCAGGTCTAGGAGGACATCCCTCAGGAGACCATCCTCCACCTCATCAGGATCATGCCCAGGTGTTGTAGGGAGGTCATACGGGCACGTGGAGGCCACACACACTACTGAGCCTCATTGTGACTTGTATTAAGGACATTACATAAAGTTGGATCAGCCTGTAGTGAGGTTTTCCACTGTGATTTTGAGTGTGACTCCATATCCAGACCTCCATGGGTTGATACATTTAATTTCCATTGATAATATTTGTGTGATTTTGTTGTCAGCGCATTCAACTATGTAAAGAGGAAAGTATTTCATACGATTAGTTCATTCATTAAGATCTAGGATGTGTTATCTTAGTGTTCCCTTTATTTTTTTGAGCCGTGTATATGCGCGGAATAGACAGAAAGTAACAGGATAGATAGACACATACAAAGTATCTCTCATACCTATCTATTTTTTTTTCTGTGCCTATGTTTCTTAGATAAATACAAAATAGGTAGATAAACAGACACATACAAAGTTTATAGCTATCCATCCATCTAACACAGAATAGATGCATACAAAGGCACAGGATAGATATATTCTTTGTATCTATCTATCTATCTATCCATTCATCTATCCAATGCCTTTTACTTGGTATCTCTCTGTTTATTCTGTCTATGTTAAAGGGGTACTCCGGCACTAAGACATCCTATCCCCTATCCAAAGGATAGGGGATAAGATGCCTGATCGCGGGGGTCCCACTGCTGGGGACCCACATGATCTTGCATGCAGCACCACGTTACAATCAGTCCCCGGAGCATGTTCGCTCCGGGTCTGATTAATGGCGATCACGGGGCCGGAGCATTGTGACATCACGGCGCCGCCCCTGTGTGACATCACACCCCACCCCCTCAATGCAGGACTATGGGAGGGGGCATGTCGGCTCCCATAGGAGCGTGGCAGCGTGATCGCCATTAATCAGACCCGGAGCGAACATGCTCTGGGGACTGATTGAAACGGGGTGCTGCGTGCAAGATCACGGGGGTCCCCAGCGGTGGGACCCCCGCGATCAGGCATCTTTTCCCCTATGCTTTGGATAGGGGATAAGATGTCTTAGCATCGGAGTACCCCTTTAAATGGAAGGATAGATAAATACTAGAGATGAGCGAACTTACAGTAAATTCGATTCGTCACGAACTTCTCGGCTCAGCAGTTGATGGCTTTTCCTGCATAAATTAGTCCAGCTTTCCGGTGCTCTGGTGGGCTGGAAAAGGTGGATACAGTCCTAGGAGACTCTTTCCTAGGACTGTATCCACCTTTTCCAGCCCACCGGAGCACCGGAAAGCTGAACTAATTTTATGCAGGAAAAGTCAGCAACCGCCGAGCGGAGAAGTTCGTGACGAATCGAATTTACTGTAAGTTCGCTTATCTCTAATAAATACAAAGCATAGGCGCAGAATAGATAGACACATACAAAGTATCTATTTATTGCCTATGTTACTTTGTATCTATCTAGTCTGTGCATATGTGTCTATGTATCTATCGATTTATCATAGATAAATACAAAGATAGATACAAAGTAACATAGGCACGGAGTAGATACTTTGTATTTGTCTCTCTATATCCATCTAACATAGGCACAGGAAAGATATACAGTGGTCCCTCAAGTTACAATATTAATTGGTTCTGGGACGACCATTGTATGTTGAAACCATTGTATGTTGAGACTATAACGCTATGGAAACCTGGTAATTGGTTCTGAAGCCACCAAAATGTCATCCAAAAATAGGAAAAGGTAAAGGCTAAAGAAAAATAAGTAGATAACTAATACAGATAAAGCAAATCCTTACATATAAAAGTAAGAAAGAGCTGCTGGGAGCTGTAAATCACTGTCTGTCAGTGTTTCCCAACCAGGGTGCCTCCAGCAGTTGCAAAACTACAACTCCCAGCATGCCCGGACAGCCAACGGCTGTCCGGGAATGCTGGGAGTTGTAGTTTTGCAACAGCTGGAGGCACCCTGGTTGGGAAACAATGGTTTATGTAGAGGACAGGAGCTTCTTCAGGGTCCTGTACAGTACACACAGTGTCCCAAATGGAGCCGCCCTTACTTGGTGTCCAAAGGAGCAGCTAACCCTGGCACAGGTAAGGAGTAGTACAGAACTTGTAGTTCCTCCCTGTACTGTAGTTGGCGCTACCAGACAGCCAGTCAGTGCTTGTACTTCAGTAATAGAGGTGATTTACCAGTAAAATGCCAATTCTGATTGGTCAGTTCCTCCAGTTGTGACAAGTTTCACAGATCTGGACTGTCTGTACATTGTATGATGAGTCTGGTTTCAAGTTACAATGGTCCAGAAAAGACCATTGTATGTTGAAACTATTGTATGTTGAGGCCATTGTAAGTTGAGGGATCACTGTATACAAATTAACAGACACTAGATAGATCCAGAGTAACATAGGCACGTAATAGATAAATAGATTTATCTGTCATTTGGGAATTAACGGTCTTTTTTGCCTACAATATTAAGCTGCAGTCCCATGTAAGACACAGTGCTATAATTATTACTAGTACGAAATGCAAAATTTAGCTCAGCAGCATATGTGAGTATAGGTGGGTGTAGCAGTGCTGAACATGTTTTTAGTTTTGCACCATTATGCATCATACGACTGGCATGTTTGCTAGAAGTCCTATGAAAACTACCAAATAAACTCAAATCTAGCACATTAATTTATTAATATTAATATTTAAAGGGTACCTCTCATCAAAAAATCTTTTGATATATTATAGATTAATGTATGCAGAATAACTTTACAATTGCATGTTATAAAAAAATATGCTTCTTTCTATTTAATTTTCCACTTTGAAGAAATGACCACTAGGGGTCTCCCTACCAGTCCTGGCAGCAAGCATTTCAGACTCATGCTGGAGTCCTAAACACTACGAGCTGCCAGTCTGCTTTGTTCACAAAGGAGAACACTCAGAGCTGCCAGCCTGCTTTGTTCACAGCCTGTATGGCTGTGAGCAAAGCAGGCTGGCAGCTCTGAGTGTTTAGGACTCCAGCATGAGTCAGAAATGCTTGCTGACAGGACTGATCGGGAAAAATACAATAGAAAGAAGCATATTTTTCATTAACATGCTATTGGAAAGTTATTCAACATTCATTCATCTAAAATATATCAAAAGTTTATTTGATGAGAGGTACCCTTTAATTATTTTTTTAAGACATTTTAATAGTACCTCAAAGCTGGACACCAAGGCCCGGTCTGCACTTGGCTGAAGTTTTCGTGGTGCCAATCTTCACCATATTGACAATATTGCTACCTGCAGTGAAAGGCTACGGCGACATGGCAAATTTGGTTGCAGGACATGGAGGTTGCAATGTGACATCCGCGACATGCCACTGCGCCAGGACTGACCTCAGTGCAAGTTGTGTGCGACTGCGATCTGCTTGGGGTTTATCTGCTAAATATATATATATATATATATATATATATATATATATATATATATATATTTTTTTTTTTATCCTGACAGTGTCCATTTAAAATATGTAAAATTATCTAATAAAATGTTTTATATTTTTTAAAATATAAATAATGTAATAAAAAATGTATCTTTTTTAATTTTTTTAATATAAATAAGCAACTCCCCCAACAAAAGTGAAATCACCCTTTCCCATAAAAAAATTTTTTTTACGTAAAAAAAATATATTTAATATTGCTGTGTAAGGAAATGTCTAAAATAGCTGATTTTAGTCACATCACATCCCAGAACAAAATTTTTATAAAAAATGATCAAAAAGTCACATATACATAAAAGTAGAACCAATAAAAACTACGGAACACAGAGCAAAAAAAAAATGGGTCCTCATACAGCCGTGTATACGGGTAAAATGAGAAATAGAGATGAGCGAACTTACAGTAAATTCGATTCGTCACAAACTTCTCGGCTTGGCAGTTGATGTCTTTTCCTGCATACATTTTTCAGCTTTCCGGTGCTCCCGTGGGCTGGAAAAGGTGGATACAGTCCTAGGAGACTCTTTCCTAGGACTGTATCCACCTTTTCCAGCCCACCGGAGCACCGGAAAGTTGAACTAATTTATGCAGGAAAAGTCATCAACTGCCGAGCCGAGAAGTTCGTGACAAAACGAATTTACTGTAAGTTCGCTCATCTCTAATGAGAAAGTTAGAGGGGGTCAGCATAGGGAAACAATCAATAAGCCCCATATGGGTCTGTGGTACTTGAAAGGCGAGGAAGAAAAAAACAAAAACTCAAAAAATGAAAAAGTATTCTCCAAAAGAAAGTAAATGTTTTCAAATCAACTGGTGACAGAAAGTTAAACAGATCTGTAAATAACTTCTATATGAAAATCTTAATCCTTCCAGTACTTATCAGCTGCTATATGCACCAGAGGAAGTTGTGTAGTTCTTTCCAGTCTGTCCACATTGCTCTCTGCTGACACTTCTTTCTGTGTCAGGAACTGTCCAGAGTAGAAGCAAATCCCCATAGAAAACCTCTCCTGCTCTGGACAGTTCCTGAAATGGACGGTGGTGGCAGGAGAGAGCGCTGTGGTCAGACTGCAAAGAACTACACCACTTCCTCTTGAGCATACAGCAGCTGATAAGTACTGGAAGGATTAAAGGAGATATCCGGTGCAGACTTTTCCTATTCCGTCCTGCCCGGGCTGCAAAAAAAGAGAAAACAAACTTTCACTTTCTGCGTTCCCCCGGAGCTCCGCAACAGCTGATTGGTCGGCCGGGCTGTCTACTACTTACTTCCCTCAGCCCGGTACGTCACAGGGCGCCTCAGCCTATCAATGGCTGCAGCGATGTCCCGCCTTGGCCGGTGATAGGCTGAGGCGCCCTGTGACATATCTGGCTAAGGGAATTAAGTAGTAGACAGCCCGGCCGACCAATCAGCTGTTGTGGAGCTCCGGGGGAACGCAGGAAGGTAAGTGAAAGTTTGTTTGTTTTCTGTTTTTGCAGCCCGGGCAGAATGGAATAGGAAAAGTCCACATCGGACATCTCCTTTAAGATTTTTTAAATAGAAGTAAATTACAAATCTGTGTAACTTTTTGGCACCAGTGGACTTAAAAACATGTCCCCCCTTCCCCCACCTCCCAGTTGGGAAGCACTGCCCTAGGGTATAGTCTCATGTGGCAGACATGTTGCGGAAATTTCTGTGACTGTTTCCTTCTTTTGAATGGTTCTTGCAGTAATCCATGTGCTTGACACCTAAACATCCTCAAATTTGATATTTATTTATTTTAATTTCTGCACCAAATCTGACATACGTGAATTTACACTTATCTCGAGCCATCCGTGGGTATCGTCATTTCCTTGCACATATTTTTTTAAATTTTTTTATTATTATTTTTTTCGCTGGTTAAACAGGAAATCCACGTGTCACGCTGCAGTTCCTTCGCCTCACTCATACGGAGTCGTGCTGAGGACCTAAGAAAGCTCCTAAGGAGGTGTGGACGCAATGAACCCAATGGCCCTGTTACCCTGTGTTGTACACACAGGGGTCCTGCCAGCTGAAATATGAGATAGTGTAAAGCTGTCCGAATATAATTTCTGCAGGACTGGTTGACCATCTAGATCAGTGGTCCCCAAACTGTGGCCCTCCAGATGTTGCAAAACTACAATTCCCAGCATGCCTGGACAGCCGTTGGCTGTCCAGGCATGCTGGGAGTTGTAGTTTTGCAACATCTGGAGGGCCACAGTTTGGGGACCACTGATCTAGATCAAGGTTTCCCAACCGGGGTGCCTTTTAGCTGTTGCAAAACTACAACTCCTAGCATTCCCAGATAGCCGAAGGCATTGTAGTTCTGCAACAGCAGGAGGCACCCTTGTTGGGAAACCCTGATCTAGCTTTTATGGTGCTTCCCAACTCTTCCCTGACTATAGGTGCTGGGGTAGAGAAGGGTCATGTTGGGTTCCAACTGCACAATACATTGTTTTCAGTCTAAGTTTTGACTTGTTTTTTTACAAATTCCCAACAAAATGTCAAATTTATGTATAATATATATATATATATATATATATATATATATATATATATATATATATATAATATACATATAATTTTTTTTTCTTTTTTTTTGCTTTATAAATACGCAGCGGCCATTTGTTAGCCAAAAGTAAATTAGGGAGTTATGAAATGTCATACCTACTTGCCCTTTATTCCTTTTGGGCCCTTAGGCCTCGTTCACACGAAGGAATTTCCGTGCAGGACCCAGTGGAAAAATTCTGCTCTGAAATACTTTTGCCGCAGAGTCCCGTTGTTTTCTGTTGGCTGTCTGGGCATGCTGGGAGTTGTGGTTTTACAACAGCTGGAGGCACCCCTGGTTGGGAAACACTGACCTATACTATATACTACTACAGCCGTTGTCTGTCCGGGCATGATGAGGTTTGTAGTTTTGCAACAGCTGGAGGCACCCTGGTTGGGAACCCTGCTCTGTACTCATAGGTGTTGTCATTTTCTCGCTTTCTATCCTCCCCCCTTATAAAATAAAGTTATACAGAGCTGATTTCTTCCAAAAACTGTGCCACCCCTGTCCTCAGGTTGTGTGTGGTATTGCAGCTCAGTTCCATGGAGCCAAGTTGTAATACCACACAGAACCTAAGGACAGGTGTGGCGCTGTTGAAGACTTTAGATCAGTTTTTCTATTCCTGGAAAACCCTTTTTAAGATCAGGTTTTCCTGGGCCTTAAATAGAGAAAAAAAATGAATACATATTCAATATGACTTCCCCGCGCTGCTCCTTGTCTGGTGGCGACAAATATCTCTGGGCCGCAGCAGCTTAGTACTCGACCATAAAGGAGACACAGGGGAATGGAGACGAATTAAAAGAATAAGCATATAAAATGATCACAAGGCAATGAACTGTCCACGTCACTGTGTAGTATGCCGCGTAGATAGGTGTGGGGGCGTATTATGTGTCTATTGTTGGATAACCGCTCCGCGTACACCCAGCTTTACAGCAGACTTGACGAATTTACATTTTATGTGGAGGGAGTTGAATGCAGCGCAGTTCAGCCTCGGGCGTCTTTTTAGCTTGTTCAAAATTCATGTGTCTGATATTTCAGGTTTGTGAATGTCAGATGCTATTAAGAGTGAGAAAAGCCTGCACGCGCACAATATTGACGTTCTGCCACTTTAAATACGTGATCACTTTGAAGGGATATTAATGTTATTGTACAATGGTTCCCAAAAATTTTCGGTTCATGACTCCCTTAGTGACTCTTAAAGCAGGACGTTACTGTCTAACCGTTCCCGTATGCATATAGAAGTTAGGCCCACTTCTGTGCTTACATAGTAACTAGGCCTCACACTGCACCCCCATATAGTAGTTAGGCCCACCTCTGTGCCCACATTGTAATTAGGCTTCACACTGACCCCATATAGTAGTAAGGCTTCACACTGTGCCCCTATATAATAGTTAGGCCCACCTCTGTGCCTACAATGTAATTAGGCCTCACATTGTGCCCCCATATAGTAGTAAGGCCTCACACTGTGCCCCCATATAGTAAGGCCTCATAATAGTTAGGCCCATCTCTGTGCCCCCATAGGAATTAGGCCTTCCACTGTGCCCCCATGTAGTAGTTAGGCCTCACACTGTGTCCCCCTATAGTAGTTAGACCCACATCTGTGTGCCCACATAGCAATTACTTAACATTGTGCCACCATACAACAGTTAGGCCCACCTCTGTGCCCATATAGTAATTATGCCTCTCACTGTGCCCCCATATAGTAGTTAGGGCCACCTCTGGGCACCCCTATAGTATTTTCTAACACCCCTTCCCCACTAAGTAGTTTTTGGTCCACCACCTCCCTCCCCGTTTGGCTGTTCGTAAGTTGTAGTTCTGCAACTGCTGGATGCACACTGGTTGGAAAACAGAAAACAATGGTTTGCAGGTTACAGTTTCGGTCCAAGTAGTTTAAGGCCATGTTCCAACTTTTTTTGAGTCTCATTTCTGGTCAGTATTTTTTTTTACCAAAACCAGAAGTGAAACTGACACAGATTTAAAACATTTCCTTATAAAAGAAAGATTTTGGCCAACTCCTTATTTGGGGCCTCTTTTTAGTTAGCCAGAAAAGATAAAATCTATTTCTAGATGTCCCGTGGCCTATTGATTTAAAAGTGGACTATGTAATTCTTCATTCACCCTGTGGAGGCACTGCAGGGAAATTAAGCTCTTTGTGCCAGGTTAATTTGCAGATTACTGCCTTGGTGCCAGTGGCGTTGATAGTACCCAATACCATATTCCTGAAACACATGTTTATAACCTTTTTACGGCTATAAGACCAGTAGCAGTTGGTGATATTCCGGTGTCGTCTCTGGTCATGCGATGGGTATATCTTATCGGAGAAAGGTATTTGAATAATGGGCCTGAAACCTTAAAAGCTTCTGTGTTCATTTGGACTTTGGATTCAAAAAGAGGAGCTTCATATTTAGCCTCCACATAGAATTTCCTAAAGGGACACTTAATGAAGCCTACCTGGCCCCTATGTCATAACCTTGGTTGGTTTATGGTGTCTTTTGGTAGATGTACCTTCTGAGAGGGTGTGGAATGAAGGATGATCTTCGATGTTACATGAGCAGTGGTCTCTAAACTGTGGACCTCCTTTTGCTGCCAAACGACCACTCCCAGCATGCCCGGTCAGCCGTTGGCTGTCTGGGCATGCTGGGAGTGGTCGTTTGGCAACATCTGGTGGACCAAAGTTTGGAGACCTAGGGACTAGCGTATAGGACATAACGTGCTCTCTTTCTTCTCCCGTCAGGTCAACAACTTAAGGCATAAATTGTGTCCTGAAGAAGCGAACTAAAGTAGCCAACATGTCCAAATATAAACTTGTAATGCTGAGGCACGGTGAGGGTGCCTGGACAATTGAAAACCGATTTTGTAGTTGGGTTGACCAAAAGCTAAGCGAGGATGGACTCCGAGAAGCCGAGCTGTGCGGAAAGCATTTAAAGTCTCTGGGATTTGAGTTTGACCTGGTCTTCACGTCAATCCTGAGCCGCTCCATCCAAACGGCCTGGCTAATATTGCAAGAACTTGGGCAAGAATGGGTCCCCGTGAGGAGCTCTTGGCGGCTCAACGAGAGACATTACGGGGCACTCATCGGCCTCAACCGAGCCGAACTAGCCCTCAACCATGGGGAAGAGCAGGTGAAGATGTGGAGGAGGAGTTACGATATGGCCCCTCCCCCTATAGATGAATGTCACCCTTATTATCAGGAGATCCACACGGATCGGAGGTACGCGTGCTGCGACATACAGAAAGATAACCTGCCGAAATCTGAGAGTCTGAAGCAGGTTCTGGAACGGCTCCTTCCCTACTGGAACGAGGAGATAGCGCCTGAGATCAAAAAAGGGAAAAGGGTCCTTATCTCTGCACATGGCAACAGCACAAGAGCCCTATTAAAACATTTAGAAGGTACTGTGCCTTTCTGTTTTTAGTTCTTTAATTATTTATTTTTCTAAATTTCTTTAATTGGGTATTTAATTTAGAAAAAAAACTATTTAAAAATTCCTACAAAAATAGTAGTAGAACTTTTTTGCATAAAAGGGGTACTCCAGTGGAAAACAATATTTTTTTTTATTTTTATTTAAAACATCTGGTGTCAGAAAGTTAAACAGATTTGTAAATTACTTCTATTTAAAAATTGTAATCCTTACAATACTTATCAGCTGCTGTATGCTCCTCATGAAGTTCATTTCTTTTCTGTCTGACCACAGTGCTCTCTGCTGACATCTCTGTCCATGTCAGGAACTGTCCAGAGCAGGAAGAAATCCCCATAGCAAATCTCTCTTGCTCTGGACAGTTCCGGACATGGACAGAGGTGTCAGCAGAGAGCACTGTGGTCAGGCAGAAAATAAATTCAAAAAGAAAATAACTTCCTCTGGAGCATATAGCAACTGAGAAGTACTGGAAGGATTAAGATTTTCCACCGGAGTACCTTTTTTTTTTTTTTTTCTGTTATAAGTGAGTTTGGGCTGTTTTTGTGACTTTTTTTTGTTGCTCTAGAATATTTGATCATCTGGCAACTCTCTCTTTACATTGGGTACCATTAGGCTACTCTCTTAGAGTAAGCTATGAAGTGTTTTTGAATAATTGGGTTTGACTACTTTGATGTAGTAGAAAGTTACCTTGTTGCCTATCAGCTATTTTTTGGGGGGAGGCAACATGGTTGGCCGTTAACTTTAAAGGGATAACTATGGCCTCCACATGTTTCCCACTACCATCAGAGCCTCCATTGGTTATTTCCAAAAGATTTGACAGGAAGGCGGCACAGGGTGCAGTGCTCTTCTTCCCATCAAAACACTGGACATCAGAATGGACCCCAATGGGTCTGCCACTTCCATCATTGTTTCTGTTATAAGAAATAACATGATGGCAGTGTGAACAGAGCCTAACCCTGCTATGACTTTGCACTGATGATTGTCAGGGGTCACATCTGTCAGACCCCTACCAGAAATTGTCTAAACTATTAAAATATAATGTTTATGGAGGAGGAAAAAATTAGAAGAAGATAAAAATTGGTTGTGTCCTTTTTAAGTGTACCTGTCATTTCAGGTGACTTTTCAGGATAAGTTCCCCTCTTGTGTTTACGTGAGGCGCAGCATTATTTCTGGCCACTAGATAAGGCTATGTTCACACGGCTGTTGTCTTCCGTCCCGCTTTTCTCCCGTTATTGAGGTTTACTGACCTTTCTTTTAACAGACAAACTGAAGTAAACGGATGTTATCCGTTTGGATCTGTTATTGTTCAGTTAATAAACAAAAAATAATTTTATAAATTTTTTTGTTCTGAGCATGCTCAGAAGTAAAATCGGATCAATAATGGATTGGAATTTCTTTTTATGAAGACGGATGACATTAAAGGCTCATCCGTTTTCCATAGACTTCAATGTTAAATTTATTGTGTCCGTTTTTGTTCGTTTTTTTTTTTTTTTTTGACGAAAGAAAATATACTGCATGCACCGTCTTTTCTCCGGCAAAGAAAAAAAAGAAACGGAACAGAAAGCAAACGGGTGACAAAGGACTGTGAAAAATAAAATAAAAAATCCCATTGACATCATTGGGATCCTTTTTACAGCCGTTTGCAAAAGTATCAAACGGATTGCAGAACGGGCATAAATTAACGGGGACAGACGGCCGTGTGAACAAGCCCTTGTATATGGTATTTTTCAGCAGATTTCTGCTCTGCAGGCCTCATCGATAATTAGCAGTTCTCCCAGAGCTGGTGGGCAGAGCTCCATCCTCCCCCATCCATAGACTTGTATTGCTAGTCTTGCAGATGCTGGACAAAGATGAGCTGATTTTCAGAATGGAATGCAGTCTCACAGGAGAGGGAAGAAGCTTGAGATCAGGAGAAAGAAGCATATTTGTCCAATAAGATATATTACAATGTTTCCTACATTCGCTTCTACTATTATTTTATGCCAAATTTGTTTAAATAACCCAGTGCCTATTTAAGTTTATACCCCCCTCCCATATCATAAGTGACATTGAGTACAAGGTTGTTTTTGCAGGTTAGTATACTGACTGCTGTTTGTTGGCAGCAGCTGCCTCGGATCTTTTTTTGTTTTTCCTTTTTTATAGACGTCTAATGTCTCTTTTGTCCGAGATGGCGGTATGACACAAGACTAAGCTTGGGTGATCACTTGTAACAATTTGGAGCCAGACCATGTACACATTCCTTGCAGGCAGCAGACCACAAATGCTGACAGGTCACTTTTATTGTGCGACACTAACGTTGGCCAAAAACCCTTTATTTATTTTTAAAGTTTTATTGAAAAAAATAAAAAACCATCGGCATTACAGAAGAAAAAGGTAGGCAAGAGCATACAAAATCCAGGGATGACCTAGTATAAAGTACATAATGCCTAACCGACTAACATAAGTGAGGTAGCCGATTAAAATTGTAAACAGAACAAGCAACCGCAGGGGCCATAAAGTCAAAAACATAAACATAGGTCCTTTATTCTCTTAAGGCACTAGGGGAGAGTATACCCATAAATGAAAGATAATGATAAAGTTATGCACCAATCGAGGAAACATTAAGCTGCTGCCGCTGTGTGAACTCGCAAGGTAGACATAGTAAGTAGAGATGAGCGAACTTACAGTAAATTCGATTCGTCACGAACTTCTCGGCTCGGCAGTTGATGACTTTTCCTTCGTGAATTAGTTCAGCCTTCAGGTGCTCCGGTGGGCTGGAAAAGGTGGATACTGTCCTAGGAAAGAGTCTCCTAGGACTGTATCCACCTTTTCCAGCTTACCGGAGCACCGGAAAGCTGAACTAATTTATGCAGGAAAAGTCATCAACTGCCGAGCCGAGAAGTTCGTGACGAATCGAATTTACTGTAAATTCGCTCATCTCTAATAGTAAGTATACACAAATTAGGCACTGTATTGAGGCAACTAATGGTCAGTCAGGCCACAAATGGAGGCTAGGGAGCAACAAGTGGATGCAGAGGAGCACCAGGGACCCCACACTTTTCTCAAATTTGGCTGGACTTTTTCTGTGTTTATACACCACCATAGAGAATGGGATAGTAGAGTTCTCCAATTTCTTCCATATGGAGCACATAGGGGGCCTGGGATCCATCCAACATAGTGCAATCACCTTTCTAGCTAAAAACAAAGATTCCCTAATGAAGGTTCGGACATGATGTTGCCATACCTCTTCATCCAAAATACCAAACAAACAGATCAAGGGGTCAGTCGGAATAGAAGGGGCCACTATAGAATTTAGTAAACATAAGACTCCCCCTTCCCATGTTCAAAGTAAAATTGCTTCGTAAAGAATAATTTCCTATTCATTTTCTCATTCAAGTGAACCATGCATAAGCGTCCCATAGAGAGCCACGCCTGCTTATTAGTCTCAGAAGGGTCCGAGATATATGCTGCCTCCGAATACTTGGCAGCCAGCTCCACCTCCCGCGAAGACACCCCCGAACGCCTTGATATCATATCAGGCGAGCCCTCAAGCGAGTTACCGTATGTTGCAAAAATACTTGTAGTTGGTCCGGGATCCTATCATTCTCCCCAATGAGCTCCAACCAAATAATGGGCCCGAGGAGCTAGACATGAGGAGAGAAACAGACAAGGGGGAGTGATCTGTTATGGCTCGGGGCTCATAAGTAACAGAATCCACCTGGGAATAACAGTATTACAGAAGGCCAAGTCAATGCGTGAGGGCATTCCTACCAATAGTAAAGCAGGATTATACACTGGATCCAGGGCAACGAAGTAGGAACGCATCAAGCCACCCCACCCCCTCCAAAAGTGAGGAAAGTGGGGTTGAGTGAGGCCCCGAGGCCTGGGGGGGGGGGTCTGGGGGGGTCCCCGAGGATTATGTTTATCCAACATTGGGTCAGGTACCTACCGTATTTTTCGCCCTATAGGAAGCACCGGCGTATAAGACGCACCCAATTTATAGGTGCAAAATCTAAACAAAATAAAGATTTTGAACCCAATAGTGGTCTTCAACCTGCGGACCTCCAGATGTTGCAAAACTACAACTCCCAGCATGCCCGGACAGCCGTTGGCTGTCCGGGCATGCTGGGAGTTGTAGTTTTGCAACATCTGGAGGTCCGCAGATTGAAGACCACTGCAGAGGAGGTAATACTCCGCCGCTCCGGACCTGTCACCACTGCCCTGGATGTCGCTCCATCGCTGTGGCCGTGTCCCCGTCGCTCCGGGTATCCTCGCTCTCCGTCGCCGCCATCACGTCGTTACGCACGTACGCGACGACGTGATGACGAGGAAGGAGGGCGCCGGCCATACAGGGGATCCCTGAACAGAGAAGACACCGAGGAGGCAGGTAAGGTCCCTCCCGGTGTCCTGTAAGCACTAACCCGGCTATTCAGTCGGGCTGTTCGGGACCGTTGATGGCCGCAGGGACCGCCGCGATAGGGGTGTATTTGCCATATAAGACGCACCGACTTTTTCCCCCCAGTTTTGGGGAAGAAAAAGTGCGGTAATTAAAATGGCCAATACACAGAGTGGAGGCATTATGGTAGCCAGCAGCAAAAGCAATCGCCTGGTGTACAGTATCAAGAGTAGCAGGTGGGGGTACATATACAAAAGGAAAGACATAAGGACTATTATTCATAAAGACATGTATGAAAATAAATCTCCCATGCGGGTCTTTACGGACAAAGGTGGGCTCCCATCTTACAGACCTATGCACAAGAATAGATACCCCCGGGAAAAGGAGATGTGGAACGTGTGCTGCGACCACTGTACCCAGGGGTGAATAAGTAAATGAACTCTATCTGGTGTCATATGAGTCTCCTGAAGGGCAATAATCTGAGGGTAAAGTTTTATGTATTTGTGTAAAAACGAACAATCTATGGTGTAGGCCATATCCCTACACAGTCATAACATAAAATCAGCGGAAGCATAGGCATAAAGAGTGAATATTGAGGAACGTGACGCATACAGAGCATCATGGGTGACAAAATGATGTGGGTATAGAATGGGTAGGACCCACTGACCAGAGTACCGACCAGGTAACAAAAGGAAAAAACAAACAAACAAAAATGCTGTAAAGAACAGCATACAGAGGACGTTTCCCTGTGGTTATGGCTCCATCTAGTGGGGAGAGCCTGCAATGACACATAAGAACGTGCTTCTCGGAGAGGAGAAGGGCCAAGGAGAGTAAAAGGAAACCATAAGAGAAAGAAATGAAAAAGGGAGAGGATGGGGAGACATGGGAGGAAGAGGGGAGAAGAAGGAGGAAAAAAGGAATAAAGAGGGGAGGAAGAAGGAAGGGAAAGGAAAGAGAGAGAGGGAGGTAGAAGGCAGGAGGTGCAAGGGAGAAAGGATGACAAGAGGAGAAAAAGAAGAGAAGGGAAAGACCAGAGACAAGAAAAAGGATGCAGAGGAAGGAGGAGGAAGAAGAACAGGAGAGAGGGAAGGAAGAAGCAGAGGGGAGGGAGGATATTCAGATGGGCAAAGCAAAGAGAAGGGACAATAATGTGGTAGAAAAGGGACCGAGGGCTGAAGTCAGGAGAATAAGGGAGTGATCCCCACCAAGCAATATGCACAATAGCACAGCCGCAGAGGTAGTCAGCGTCCAGCTAGTAAAGAAAGTGAAGCCAGGGATCTTCAGCAACAGCGCATGTGACCACGCCATCGGAGGAGGGAGAGTAAGTCACTAAGCAGCAGCTTTGGATCACACAGTCCCGGATTAGCAGGAGTAGTCCTAACCACAGCAGGCAGGTATGGCAAGAGACGATGCAGTGACCGGAGCAACAATTAACCGCTCTCAACTTGCAAAGTTACTCAGCCCGGCGTTGTCTTAGCCAGTCATCAGCCTCTTGAGGTGTAGAGAAACACCGAGCTCTGTCTCCGTCCACCACCCGCAGTCTAGCAGGATAAGCCATGGAGTACGCTATTCCTTTGTTGCGCAGGCGGCCTTTGATCACAGCAAACGTGGCTCTGCGGTGTTGCAGGTCAGATGAGAAGTCTGGGAATATAGATACCCTTGCAATTTCATAACGGATCTCTGGGAACCTCTGGGTAGAGCGCAAGACCAAATCACGGTCATTACAGTTCAGGAGCCTAGCAAACAGTGGCCCGCGGGGGAGTGCCCGGGGTGGCAAATGTGGGCGAAATGTGCAGATCGGGGAACAGGTCTTTGAGCCAGCTCTCTACAATTGCGCCCGGGTTTTGCCCCTCTGCACGTTCAGGCATGCCTATAATCCTGATGTTGTTTCTCTAAATCATCATTCTTCTGCTTTGTCTGCTCCACCTGAGTACATACGGGAGCAATAGAGTCGGGGATTAGGCCCCTGGTGTCCTCCAGCACGGAGACCCGCTGCTCCGCCTCAGTCACCCGCTCTCTAAGATTATGCTTGTCCTGCCGCAGGAGCCCTACATCCACCCGCACCTCTTCCATCTTGCCCGTGAGGGACGTGCTGCTGGTCTGTATAGCGGTAAGCAGCATCTCACTAACCTCCCGTAGAGTCAGCTCGGGGATATCTGATTCCGGTTCCGAGGGGTCAGTTAGTGCAGGCTGGGGTAGAGAGTCAGAGCGGGAGGCCTGGGCCGCAGATGCGCAGCCGGCACCATCTTTTTTGCCAGCGCGGGCGAACTGTTTTAGATTTTCTGCCACCAATTTCTCCTGCCCTCGGCTCGGATCTTGCTTAGAGGGCCATCTCCTTAGCTTTAGATCTGGGAATCGTTGTCTGGGAAGTAGGGATCGACCGATATTGATTTTTTTAGAGACGATAACCTGTGAACTTTCAGGCCGATAGCCGATAACTTATACCGATATTCTGTGCATTTTAATCCCCCCCAAATATTCTTGGTAAAATGAGGGTGCGTGTGTGTGTGCGCGCGGGTATACCCTGATAAACGGTTTCTGGTCCCGGAGAAACCGCTACAGATCAATGATTTAAAGCGGGCGCTTTAATCAATGAACTGCAGTGGCTTTTGCGGGGCCAGAGACCGCCGCCGCCCGCTTCTCTCCCCCTGCCTGTCCTGGGGTCCTGAGTCCAACCACCGACGCTGCTCCATTGCCTCCCCCATCCCCAATTTTATAATCACCTGTTCCCGGGGTCCGCGCTACTTCTGGCTCCGGCGGCGTCCTGAGCTGTCACTGTGTGCTGGGCCACTGACGGTGACATCGCGTTGAGGACGTCACTCGTCATTGCGCAGTGCACAGCAGTGCAGGACGCCGTAGGAGCCAGATGTAGCGCGGACCCAAGTAATCTGGGGGATTTGCCCTGCTGTGACTAGAAGAAGGGGGTGCCCCACTACTACTAGAAGGGGTGTGGTGCCCCACTGTGACCTGAATGGTAGAGGGGTGCCCCTCTGTGACTACTAGAATGGGGGAGGCTCCCCTGCTGTAACTTGAAGAAGGTGGGGGTGCCCTGCTGTGACTAGAAGAAAGGGGCTTCTCCTGTGTGACTAGGAGGGGTGCCCTACTATGACTAGAAAGGGGGGGGGGGGGGGAGTGCCCCGCTTTGACAACTAGAAGGGAGGGGCTCCCCCGCTGTGACTTGAAGGTGGGGGTGCCCCTCTGTGATGACTAGAAGGGAGGGACTGCCCTGCGTTTACTTAAAGAAGGTGGGGGTGCCCTGCTGTGACTAGAGGGGGTGCCCCACTATAACTAGAAAGGGGGGGGGATGCCCTGCTGTGATGACTAGAGGGGGGGGGGGGAGTGGCTCCCAAGTAAGGTGGGAGGGTGTGCCCTTTCTCTCTTTGGTGTAATGCTTTGCCCCATCAGGCCCTGTACTAGGTATAATTGCATAGTTTTCCTTTAACAAATGCCATGTATAGCCTCCTAGCAGGTGCCTATCTTACTGGCAACAGGACAAGAAAGTCTGAGCGCTGGTAATGTCCTGCATAAAAAGAACATTATTCCCTATTTAAAGATGAATGGCCCTCCTGGAGGCATCATTATACCTTCTACTCCGCCGGCCTTGGGGAAACCTCATAGGAAACAATGGCTTATTGCCTATTAAAGAAAGATTCCGACTGTAATTCCTTATGACATTGAACGGGTGCCGGGGACCTGTATACACCAGTATTGTGATTTATTCTATACTTTTATAGGGGTCGGAGCTCAGATGTTCTGATACATAGTTGCCGGTGGGGTTCATCATACACTGTGTTGTTGTTCTCATCACACCAGGACAGGTGTATACTGAGCCTGAACATCTGATATCTGGGCTAAGGGGGTTAATTTTTCCTGTCTGATACTGTTATTTTCCCTTGGGATAAGTGGACACAAGGGTTCTGACAGCCACTTATCTCCTGCAGCTGTATGCAAATGAGAGAAATAGGATCAGGAAGGTCAAGCTGTTGCAAAACTACAACTTCCAGCATGCCCAGACTGGCTATGCTTCCCACCCACCAATCCTGTGTTAACCCATTTGGTGCTATAAATCGGATAGTTGCTCAACTTTTCCAGGACTGGATATCTATCTATCTCATATCTATCTATCTATCTATCTATCTATCTATCTCCTATCCCCCAGGTATTTCTGCAGCTGTGACGTCTCCTCCCAAAAAACAGTGCCAACAGGAAGCACTGCGGTGCGCCCCTTTATCCTGTTATTCTAGGAAGACGTATTGTTGCCCGTTGCATCCCAGAATCCTTATTCTGCTAGGAGGAAACTACGGAGAAGGTCCTCTGGGCATGATGGAAGAGCCGGTGACCTGACAGGATCCCTGAGCCCATCACTGCCTTCTGCTTGTTTATTCTACAACTTACTATGAAGAACATTTCCTCCAGTCATCACCCTCCTTCTATTCAGCCATTTTTTATTTTATTTTATTTTTTGCAATACCTGTTTGTAATAAAGCTTGGTGATCCATGTGTCGGCACTTACTCTTGCTGAATGTGTCATGTGTCAAATGTTTAGGAACGATTGGCAAAACCACCTCTGCAGCTTTTCCAAAAACAGATATTGAAAAAAAAATAAATAGCGTTATAGAAGGAGGGTGATGACTGGAGGAAATGTTCTTTATTGTAAGTTGTAGAATAAACAAGCAGGAGGCAGTGATGGGCTCAGGGATCCTATCGGGTCAATGTCATCGGCTCCTTACCCAGAAGACTTGCAGAAGTTACGTTACCCAGCTTTCCCAGAGTCCTGAATTAAAGCTGGGCGGTATGACCAAATATGTGTATCACAGTATTTTTGTAACTTATGGCGGTTCCACGGTATATAACGGTATTTCTCTCCCCCTCCCCCCCCCCCCCCCCCAAATCATATGACCCACGAGCGCTGTTCTGCTTCCCCCGCCCAAATTAACTATCAGCCCAGCGCTGCGCTGTCCCCATCGGGGTAAATACGTCACCCGCAATCGCTGCCCTCCTCGTCCTCCTGTTTGTTGTGGGGCTGGAACTCTATACTGTACGCTGTATCCCTATGCCGGGCTGCAAAAGATAAACAAAATAAACTTTAACGCACCTTCCTACGTCGGCCTTACACTCTTCCTGGGGATGGGAAGCCGGCCGGCTTCTTACATAACAGTGAGCTCAACCTATCACCGGCCGAGGCGGAACATCTCTGTGGCTGGTGATAGGCTGACGGCTGGTCCGGACCGACGGCGGAACATAGGAAGGTGCATTAAAGTTTATTTTGTTTATCTTTTGCAGCCCGGGCATAGGGATACAGTTTACAGTATAGAGTTCCAGCTCTGGCGGCCGCAACAAACAGGAGGACGAGGAGGGCAGCACTTGTGGGTGATGTGAGTAATATCCCGATGGGGACAGCGCAGCTGGGTTGGTAATTCATTCATTCCCGAGGGGGAGGGGCCCAACCGGTATTGCGGTATGGGGAAAAATTCATATTGTGCAGCACAAAAATTTCGGTATGAACCGGTATACCGCCCAGCACTATCCTGAATGATTATCTGCCAAGTTTTGAAGCAAGAAATTCATTCACTAGCCACTATGGCGCATAGGTTGTAAACTTCAGTGCAGGTCTCTGTCCAGGTCACACAGAATTCTTCTAGACTGAGCTCGATTGTAACAAAACTTCTGCTGTGATGAGTATAGTACATTTCAGTAAATGGTGAAAATGGGGGAGATTTATCAAAACCTGTCCAGAGGAAAAGTTGTCCAGTTGCCCATAGCAACCAATCAGATCTCTACTTTCATTTTTAACAAGGCCTCTGCAAAATGAAAGAAGAGATCTGATTGGTTGCTATGGACAGGTTTTGATAAATCTCCCCCCATTGTGTATACGTATGTAAGAGCTGGGCCATGTTCCAGTTATGGAAGGTAAAAAAACATGCGACATATGAATACTGCCACATTATAGTAATGACATGTGCAACACAAGTGTATATAATAGTAAAAAACTGTTCTAAAAGATATACATACACACATACACACACACACACACACACACGAAGAATGAGGGATTGTGTAGTACAAGTTACCATTGGATTTATTGAAGATAACAGGAACCTTGTGGTTAGAAAAGAAAGTAAAATTTCTAAAAAATAGAAAATAAATTATGATGATGATGATGTAAAAAATGTATACATAAAAATCTAAGCAAAAATACTAGTGTACACCCAACAGTATACAGGATCAATTATCTTCAATAGTGTAACAGTGTATGTTCAGAGATAAACAATATGGTATCTATGAAATGCTGAAAACCAGGGTCGTGTAAGGCAGAGCTTTCCAAACTTTTGGTGACCTCCTTTTTAGACATGCCTAGTTTGGTGACACACTTCTTGCCGTACCACCAATTGCATGTATCAGGTCGCACGTCCTGTGATGCATGATGTGATACAAGTATCTAGTATCAGCATTAGAAATGTGGCTGCTACCCCCCCTGTGCCATTTCATCACCCCCTTCATCTTCCCCCTGTGCCATTTCATCACCCCCTTCATCTTCCCCCTGTGCCATTTCATCACCCCCTTCATCTTCCCCCTGCGCAATTTCATCACCCCCTTCATCTTCCCCCTGTGCCATTTCATCACCCCCTTCATCTTCCCCCTGTGCCATTTCATCACCCCCTTCATCTTCCCCCTGTGCCATTTCATCACCCCCTTCATCTTCCCCCTGCGCAATTTCATCACCCCCCTTCATCTTCCCCCTGTGCCATTTCATCACCCCCTGCGCCATTTCATCACCCCCCTTCATCTTCCCCCTGTGCCATTTCATCACCCCCTGCGCCATTTCATCACCCCCTTCATCTTCCCATGTGCCATTTCATCACCCTCTGTTCCACTTCAATTTCCCCCGTGCCACCCCATTCTCCCCATTCTGAATCCCCCATGTGCCACTCCATTCCTTCTCTTTGATCCCCCCTGTGTTACTTCATTCTCCCCATTCTTAATTCCATCTGTGCCACTTCATTCTGCCCCTTGATCTCCTTGTGATATTTCATTTCCCTCCCCCCCTCCTACTGTACCATTACTTACCTGGCCTGTGTCTGTCAGATCATTTCGGCAGGCTCTGACTCGGTATGTCTGACCAGTGACACCCTCCCGCTCGATGGTGCGTCGTCAGGGCTGTCAGTTGTCAGAAGTCCCAGCAGCCATCGCAGTTCACTGACTTAAAGGGGTACTCCACTGGAATTTTTTTTTTTTTTTTAAAGTTAAAAAGATTTGTAAATTACTTCTATTAAAAAATCTTAATCCTTCCAGTACTTATCAGCTGCTGTATGATCCACAGGAAGTTCTTTTCTTTTTTTAATTTCCTTTCAGCCTGACCACAGTGCTCTCTGCTCACACCTCTGTCCAGAGTAGGAACAAATCCCCGTCCTCTGTAGTATTCAGCCGCTAATAAGTACTGGAAGGGTTAAGATTTTTTAATAGAAGTACAAATCTGTTTAACTTTCTGGCACCAGTTGATTAAAAACAAAAAAGTTTTCCACCGGAGTACCCCTTTAAGTAATACATTGATGGTGACTAATCTGTCTGCTTGTACTCCAACATTTCCTCTATTCTTCTATGTTAGTGAAATTAGTGTAAGGAAGAGCAGAGACTGGTTTTTGCACAGACCGCTTGTAGACTTGTGAGGTTTTTTTGGCAGCATGTGTCCCAGTCCGTAGACTGACCTTTCTACTGTGTTAGAGGGAGAGCGAGAAAAGTTCAAGGTGTAAATATATCTATATGCAACCAGTCTCCTCCCGACCTCTGACCTTTACCAAGTTCAACGCTGTCACCTTATCTATCTATCTCCTATCTATCTATCTATCTATCTATCTATCTATCTATCTATCTCCTATCTATCTCCTATCTATCTATCTCCTATCTATCTATCTCCTATCTATCTATCTCCTATCTATCTCCTATCTATCTATCTCCTATCTATCTATCTCCTATCTATCTATCTCCTATCTATCTATCTCCTATCTATCTATCTCCTATCTATCTATCTCCTATCTATCTCCTGTCTATCTATCTATCTCCTGTCTATCTATCTATCTCCTGTCTATCTATCTATCTCCTGTCTATCTATCTATCTCCTGTCTATCTATCTATCTCCTGTCTATCTATCTATCTCCTGTCTATCTATCTATCTATCTCTCTATCTATCTATCTATCTCCTATCTATCTATCTATCTATCTCCTATCTATCTATCTCCTATCTATCTATCTTCTATCTATCTATCTATCTATCTATCTCCTATCTATCTATCTATCTCCTATCTATCTCCTATCTATCTATCTATCTATCTATCTCCTATCTATCTATCTATCTATCTCCTATCTATCTATCTCCTATCTATCTATCTCATATCCAGGGCTCAAGTCCTGCAGGAACTCATGGGAACAGAGTTCCTGCACTTTTTCCACAGCAGGAACGCAGTTCCCATTAGCAGGTGTCCTGCAGGACCAGCCCTTAAAGGGGTACTCCGCCCCTGGACATCGTATCCCCTATCCAAAGTATAGGGTGTAAGATGTCTGATCGCGGGGGTCCTGCTGCTGTGGACCCCTGCAATCTCTGCTGCGGCACCCCAGACATCCGGTGCTTGGAGCAAGCTTCGCTCCATGCCGGATGACTGGTGATGTGGGCAAAAGCTCATGACGTCACAGTAATGCCCCCTCAATACAATTGTATGGAAGGGGGTGTGATGGCCATCACGCCCCCTCCCATAGACTTGCATTGAGGGGCTGTGACGTAACGAGCCTCCGGCGCTACACCCAACGCTCTAGACGAACGCCGAGTGCCGCAGGGAGAACGTGGTGGTCCCCAGCAGTGGATAGGGTATAAGATGTTTATAATGGAAATCTTGGGTGAGTTCCCACACTTTTTTTCCCAGGACTTGCCCCCTGCTCATATCTATCTATCTATCTCATTATCTATCTCTCATATCTATCTATCTATCTATCTCTCTCTCTCTATGGCCTCCATTACAGCCCCACCTATAATTGATGTCCTCGTCCCCTGACATTGAAGGGGAATTCCTGACCCCGTAAGTTATCCCTTATCTATTAGATAGGTGATCACAAGCTCATAGTTAGTGGTCTGACTGCTGGGACCCCACTGATCCCGAAATAGGTAGGGAAAATATTTTAGAAGCCCTACACATGTTGTGCCCTTAGGATTCCCATTCTCTTTATCGTTGAGGATCCCAGAAGTTGGACCCCCAGCAATCTTATTGCTTCTCCTGTGGATGAGGACAACCTCTTGAAGCAGATCACACAGTATTCTGTTGTTGCAGCTCCTCCACAGGAGAAGTGAGGTATTACACAGTGCACTTGTTTTAGATCATTTTATTTATAATCTTTTATCTTTTCTTACAGGGATCTCTGACGATGACATAATAAAAATTTCACTTCCCACCGGTGTTCCTGTACTGCTTGAACTGGATGAGAACCTGCAAGCTGTCAAGCCTCACGAATTTCTGGGTGACCAAAAAGCCATTCAGGCTGCTATAAGGAAAGTGGAAGATCAAGGCAAAGTTAAACCAGTCGATAACTGAGATGCTTCCAGATATCTCAAATGAGGGGTTGTTCAGAATTGAACATGACTGCTTTGTTCCAAAACAGTGCCACCTCTGGTTGTATGTGGTATTACACATAAACTTTCACTTAAATGGATCCAGGGTGCAATTCTAGGGATAAACCATGGACATGTGTGGCGCTGTTTTAGAATAAAAGCAACTATGTTATCCTAACACTGAACAACGCCATTAACCAGTGGTGCTTCACAGTAAATAGCTCCCTATTTGTAGTTGGCTATGTACATAGATTTCCTCCTGTCAGCACAAAAATGTGGAATTATTTTTTTTATTTTTATTTTTTACATGTATTGGCAAATATAATGTGTAGTGGGAATTCCCATCAGTGTTTTTTTTTTAGCAGGCACTTAAAGGGGTTATCCAACAAATCTAATAAAATAAAAAAAAAAACTCAGATCAGCATAGGACATTAACCTTGCATCTAGTATTCTACTGTGACCTTTGTATCTCCTGTACGTGGCTCTAATACCCTTTTTTTGTCCTCCTGCTTGTTCCCTTCCCCACACTCTGTCTTTAAACTACAGGTCCCAGCATTCTTTGCTGCCGCTCTGTGCTCACTTCCTCCTAACTACCGTTTTCTGCCCCAGTCACCTGACCAGCCCCAGCAGTCAGAATGTTACTAAGCAACCATTCCCATCCATTATATAGCAATAATTCACAAAATGGGGGCCTTCATCTACAAAACTACAACTCCCAGCAGTCCCAAAAAGTTAAAGTCCATCTGTGCATGCGTGGAGTTGAAGTTTTAAAGTTTTTAAACAACTAAATGCACCCTTTTTGGGAAACACTGCTACATAGTGTATGTATATATATATATATATATATATATATACACACACACACACACACACACACACGGCAGCCAGAGATATATCTCCCCAATAAAGCTCTACTAAAGCATAATAAATATATAGCTTGTGTATATATACATTACATATACACACACATATTTGAATAAAAATACATATACACACGTATGTATTTTTTTTTCTTCAAACAAGTAATTGTGCGTATTAGATATCATAGATAGATATATATATACAAAAAATACTTTTATATATTCTATAGAATCAGTGTTTCCCAACCAGGGTGCCTCCAGCTGTTGCAAAACTATAACCCCCAGCATGCCTAGGAAACCAGAGGCTGTCCGTGCATACAGGGAGTTGTCGTTTTTCAACTTCTGGAGGGCCACAGTTTGGAAACCACTGTGCAATGGTTTACAAATTATGTCCCTGCAGATGTTGCCAACTACAACTCCCAGCATGCCTGTGCAGTGTGGACATGCTGGGAGTTGAAGTATTGCAACATCTGAAGGGCAATAGACCACTGTACAGTGGTCTACAAAATGCACTCCTCCAGAGGTTGCAAAACTACAATTCCCAGCATACTCACAGTCCAGGCAGGCTGGGGGTTGTAGTTCGGCAACATGTGAAGGGCCAGGACTACAAATCCCAGCATGCCTGGGCATGCTGGGAATTGCAGTTTTGCAAGATCTGAAGGGGCACAGTTTGGAGACCACTAGAGTGTGGTATCCAAAATTAGCCCTTCCAGCTGTTGCATAACTACAACTCTCAGCATGCCCTTTGGCTGTCAGTGCATGCTGGGAGTTGTAGTTTAAAAAAAATAAAAAAATAAAAATTAGGTAGGCAGCAGTTCCCCCACATTAGGAGCATAATTTCCCTGCATAAGGTAGCATAGGTTCAAACACCCCCCCCCCACACACACACACACACATAGACATCTCCCTCCTCTGCGCTCCAGGGCAGTCATCAGTGCCGGAGCGTAAGGGAACAGACGCGCTGCCTCACAGGTGTTGCTAGGCAGAAGAAGTCTCCCGCTCTCACTCCCAGATGGAGAGTCAGGTGGTTGTCTCAGCAGTCATGTGATCTCCGTCTCGGAAGGTGGGGGCTGTAGAGGGGGAGGGACAGCAGCCGAGACAGAGATGCCAGAACAGGGAGGCAGAAAAGGGTTTTGATGACCTTTCACTAGAGATGAGCGAACTTACAGTAAATTCGATTCGTCACAAACTTCTCGGCTCGGCAGTTGATGACTTTTCCTGCATAAATTAGTTCAGCTTTCAGGTGCTCCGGTGGGCTGGAAAAGGTGGATATATTCCTAGGAAAGAGTCTCCTAGGACTGTATCCACCTTTCCCAGCCCACCGGAGCACCGGAAAGCTGAACTAATTTATGCAGGAAAAGTCATCAACTGCCGAGCCGAGAAGTTTGTGACGAATCGAATTTACTGTAAGTTCGCTCATCTCTACCTTTCACCATAGGAATAGTGGAAGGAGTGTAAATTTTTAATGGATGTTTATTGCAAAAATAAAAAAAACTACCAAGGAGGAAACTAATAATAGATAAAAATTATTAAGTGAACTACCCCTTTAAATAGCTAGTCGAATTTTGGCACCTTAAAGCCTGGTTCACACTTTGTAGAATTTTGCAGGCTGTTTAATTTTCAAGCATAATCTGCAAAAGGGGAGGGGGGGGAATAAAATAATAATAATTTTTTATTTTTTAAATCGATTTACGGACAGAACGCAAGCGTAAAATTGTGCAAAGTGTGATCCCAGCTTAAATAGAAGACTTTTTGTTTTCTCCTTGACAAGTGTATATTTTTTACATGATTTTCTAGTATTTTTTTTCAGCATATAGAGTACCAAAAAAAAATTAAAAAAGAAAAAACTGATATTCAGTAACTTATTAACCTTTATTTCATAAAAAAATCCCAGTTGTTTTGGATTCCTCTAATGCCCGTCAAATTAAAAAATGATATATATATATTTTATTTTTGTAGCAATTGTTACTATGGGTCTTGCATTTCTTAATAGTATTAGCAGATATAGCATTATATATGTATATTTTTTTTCATGTTACAAAGCAAGATTTTTATTTCGTTTTTTTGTTTTTTTTATTGTCTGCGATATTTTTTTTCCCTTTTGTTTCCAGGGTTTTTTCTTTCAAATTACGGATGGGATTTATTCCTTTTATCCTTAATGCTTTTACCAGACAAATCCTTAATAACAGCAAAGCCCTCTTCCTTGCTTTAAGCCATAGGTGGAAAATGACCTTGTGAAGAAAAAAAAAAAAAAAAAAAAAGAATTTAAAAGGAAAAAAAAAAAAAGTTACAGCCTAATGTAGCACTATATAGGAAAGTATTGCAGAATTTAGTTATTTTAAGGTTTAGTATTGTATTTATTACATAATAAAGTATTCATAAGGATATACTGACAGATTAGATAACAACTAATGCTAAATAGATAGAGGTTTTCGTTTTACCGTTTATATTTTTCTAAGCGTTTTAGTTTGTTGCAGGCTGTTTATTTGCTTTCATTGTTTAGATTGGAATTTGCATTAAAAGGTTTGTTTTTTCCCCTGCTGTCCTGATTGTGTAATAAAAGTGCAAAACTACTGTATATAAAGCTTTTTTTTTTTGCCGTATAAGCCGACCCCCCCAATTTCACCCCAAAAACACAGGAAAAGTTATTGACTCGACTATAAGCCTAGGGTGGGAAATAAATCATCCCCCCTGTAATCATCCAGACCACCGTCATGAACACCCCCGTCATCATCAAGACCCCCGTCATCATCCCCCCTTCATCATCACTGCCTGTCAATCCCTTCAATTTCAGTGGTCTTCAACCTGTGGACCTCCAGATGTTGCAAAACCCAACTCCCAGCATGCCCGGACAGCCATCGGCTGTCCGGGCATGCTGGGAGTTGTAGTTTTGAAACATCTGGAGGTCCGCAGGTTGAAGACCACTGCAGCCTTCGTCATCATCCAGACCCCCCTTTAGTTTTCTACTCACCTCCCCTCGGTGGGAAGGAAGGGTGAGCTGGTCCGGGCCATCTATGCTGCAGGGACTGTCCGGTGGGGAGGGTTAGTCACCCGAGTATAAGCCGAGGGGGGCATTTCAGCACGAAAAATCATGCTGAAAAACTCTACTTATACTTGAGTATATATGGTAGTTTTTTTTGGGGGGGGGGGGATGTCTAGTTCTACCGCATTTAAAGCCCCCAATCCTATATGAAACTTCATTTTCATATACTAGTTTAGGAAAGGGGATTTCCAGCCAGCATAAAGCAGAGACTGCTGTCTTGCGCAATTTCTGTAACTCCCATGGACGTTAATGAGAGGTGCACAAATTGTGCAGCACCGAAAACCTCATGAATACGTAAATAACTTTTTTTTTTTTTAACGCAACTCCCACCAATGTCATTGGGTTTTATGCCAGCCACCCAACCATCTCCAGCAGACACAAACAGTCTGGAGGTAGTCGGAGAAGTCATCTTGGTTTGTAAATGGGTAAACCACTTTAGGGGGGTTCCGTGACTCTTGGCCAAATTGGGGAGCCCTCTCACTTTTTTTTCCCCCATATGCTCTGTGTGGTAAAATAGTAGAATAGAAGGGGGACCTGTTTTTAATAGGAACCCTAAGATGGCATGGTTGGAGGACCTTGGCTGCCGTGTAAACTGCTCGCAGTCCAGGAAAGGCACCCTGTGGAGACTTATCAGGTGAAAGAGTGTATAACCCTCAGTATAACCACTTTCGGTCCATTCACACACCTTTTATAGGAAAACTGTCATCAGTGTTACCAACCATAACCTGTTGGTACATGTGTTTTAGTGCGGGCGACAGTGATGACAATCATACTTACCATTCCCCGATCCGTGATGCCGTTCTCCCACTATCTTCCATTCTGGAGCCAGCTTGGTGCACGGGTGGAGCTTCACCACATCTCTGCTGGGCCCTGCTGCAAGCAGGCTTGGGGAACAGCAGCGGTGAAATCAGGAAGCTCCGCCCATGCCCAAAGCCAGCTCCGAAATTAAGATATGGAGGAACATTGCCGGAGAATGGGACCCCAGATCGGGGACAGTTAAAGGGGTACTCCGCCCCTAGACATCTTATCTCCTATCCAAAGGTACCCCTTTTAAGTTTAGTTGTCATCAGTGTCACCCACACTATACACTTGTACCAACAGGTTAGTGTGGTGACACTGAGGACCATTTTCCTTTAAAGGGGTACTCCCGTGGAAAACTTTATTATTTATTTATTTATTTATTTTTATGAACTGGTGGCAGAAAGCTCAACAGATTTGTAAATGACTTCTATTAAAAAAAATCTTAATCCTTCCAGCACATTTTAGGGGCTGTATACAGAGGAAATGCTTTTCTTTTTGGATTTCTCTTCTGTCATGACCACAGTGCTCTCTGCTGACCTCTGCTGTCCATTTTAGGAACTATCCAGAGCAGGAGAAAATCCCCATAGCAAACATATGCTGCTCTGGACAGTTCCTAAAATGGACAGCAGAGGTCGGCAGAGAGCACTGTGGTCGTGACAGAAGAGAAATCCAAAAAGATAAGCATTTCCTCTGTAGTATACTGCCCCTAAAAAGTACTGGAAGGATTAAGATTTTTTTTAATGGATGTGAATTACAAATCTGTTAAACTTTCTGGCACCAGTTGATTTAAAAAAAATAAATAAATAAATAAATAAAAGTTTTCCACGTGAGTAACCCTTTAAATTCCGATGCAGCAGCCTCCCATTGTTTTCACAAGACCTCCTGATCGTGGGTACCAGCAATTGGACCCCCACTGTTTGTTAGATATCCCCTATATTTTGGATAACTTTTAGTCTTGGGATAACACTTTTTCATATAGGGGGTTGAAGCTTTTCTTGCTCTGGAAGACCCACCATACTCCCATGGATTTGTGGACACCAGGTCATGCATCTGTCACATGCTGCCCGTGGGGGACATTGGGTAATTGGTTCTCTTCTGTATTGGTCTTCTACTATATCATTTTCTCATCTTTAAGTCGGACCAAAAAAAAAAAAATGCAGCTAAAGTTTTGTAAGCTGGAAGGAGATCATTTGAGGTAAAGTCGAAGAACGTTTGTTCTTTTCAGCATGTAATCCAAGGCACCCACCATAAATCAACACCAGGTTTCTACATGTACACCATGAGTGTCACATGTGCAAACAGAAATCGCTGGGGGGGGGGGATCTTTTTGGCCCGAGCTTCGTCTGTAACTAAGAACATTGAACGTGATGCTTTGTGGACTCTTTAAGGAATTTCTTAAGTTCTTCAAGGCACAAATTACATTTTACGTATCAAATTCTATATTGTTATGCTATTAGGTTTTTTTTTGGCAAGCATCTGTTCATAGATTTAGTGGTGCGGTGTGAACACCTACTGAAGTGGACTCTCAGAGGCTCAGCTCAGGTAGTGGTACATTGATCAGCTCCAGGATGTCCGAAGTATTAAAAGGGTACTCTGCTGCCCCAGCGTTCAGAACATTTTGTTCTGAACGCTTGGAGCGGGGGTTGGGATGTAGCACCACGCCCCCTCAATGCAATTCTTAGTGAACGCCCGATGCTGCACAGAGATCGCGGGGGTCCTTTTGGATAGGGAATAAGATTTCTAGGGGCGGAGTACCCCTTTAAGTGAATGTGTGTACATAGGAATTGGTCAAGGAGGAGTTGATGGGCACGATTATGCATAGGAGACCCATGCATATAGAAATAGATGCTCTACTTGTGCTGCCAAAGCAGTTGTAAACCTTTTGAGGCCATGACTCCAAGACCTTTTTATAGAAAGGATGGTTATAAAAAAAAAAAAAAAAAAAAAAAAAACACTAGGGGTCCCCATACCATCCAAAGCTTAATCCTGTCCGGTTGCAGTATCATCTTTTGTCCCAGCTGAAGCACAGGCTGGGACAAAGTCCAAGAAGTGAAGGAGGGACTAACACTCCTCTGTGCTCACTCCTGTCCTGTCTATCAGAGAGGAGGGGGTTACAGAACAGCCTGCAGTGATTGGATGCAGAGAAAAGGCACAGCAGACTCAGGGAGGACGTGAATGCATGGTGAGTGAGGGGCGGGCTCAGTGCTTTGCTCGGACATGCCCCTTCCTGAGCAGCGTCGTATGTCAGTATGAGTGAGCAGCAGAAGAGAGGGATTTGTGAGACAAATACAGAAGCTGGACACATAATAAAGACATGTTAAGCATCTGCATGACCTAGTAATTAACCTATAGAAACATTTTTTTTTTTGTGATATGACAGGTACACTTTAAGCTTTTTATTTATTATTATTATTTTTTTTTAAAAACATCCTTTATCCGGTCAGTCTCAGCTAAATACCTTCCACATCTGACCGTGGTTATCCCTTGTTTCTGGTTGTTCCGTCAGAGCAGCTGGGGATGTGTTATGATAAGATTACATTTGCAAATACTTAAAACATCTTGAAGCTGTTGTTAAAAGGTTATCCCATCAAACCAAGATTTGGAGAAGAAAGCTCCGATCGACTGCTTGGTGTAGACAGAAATCGTTTTGCTGAAGCAGAATTATGTGCTGATTCATTTCATTCATATATATATATATATATATATATATATATATAATATCTTCCAACTTGCTGCAGCCACCACTAGGGGGAGCTTACTGCATACAGTGTTATTAAAGGACATCTGCAGCGTGATTAACACTTATCCCCTATCCACAGCATAGGGGATAAGTGTTTGATCGCGGGGGGTCCGACCTCTGGGACCCCCTGTGATCTCCTGAACGGGGCTGCGGCTGTCCCGTGGACAGTTACTAAAATGGACAGAGGTGTCAGCAGAGAGCACTGTGGTCAGACTGGAAAGAACTACACAACTTCCTGTGGAGCATACAGCAGCTGATAAGTACTGGGAGGCTCAAGATTTCACATAGAAGTGATTTACAAATCTGTTTAACTTTCTGGAACCAGTTGATATGGGAAAAAAAAAAAGTGTTCCACTGGAGTACCCCTTTAAGGACGCTGCCATTTTTAATTTCTTAACGCTTTCAATTTACCACCTACAGACCTATTTGATGGCTTGTTTTATGCAGCAGCTGATAATTTTTGGAAGGATTAAGGGTTTTTAATAGAAGTAATTTACAAATCTGTTTAACTTTCTGAAGCCAGTTGATATAAAAAAAAAAAGTATTTTCCTGGAATCCCCCTTTAACAAAAAAAAATAAAATTAATGCGTTTATTAATCGATAGAGCTGGAAGAAGTGCCCGTTCGCTTTCAGGTCTAAATCACACCATAATGTAAGTCTATGGGACATCTTAAAGGGGAATTCCAGGAAAAAACTTTTTTTTATATATATCAACTGGCTCCAGAAAGTTAAACATATTTGTAAATTACTTCTATTAATTTTTTTAAATCCTTCCAATAATTATCAGCTGCTGAAGTTGAGTTGTTCTTTTCTGTCTGGCCATAGTGCTCTCTGCTGACATCTCTGCTTGTCTCGGGAACTGCACAGAGTAGAAGAGGTTTGCTATGGGGATTTGCTTCTAGAGTTCCCGAGACACATGTCATCAGAGAGCACTTAGACAGAAAAGAACAACTCAACTTCAGCAGCTCATAAGTACTGAAAGGATTAAGATTTTTTAATAGAAGTAATTTACAAATCTGTTTAACTTTCTGGAGCCAGTTGATTTATATATAGGCCCTTAGACTGGTTTGAGTGGCATTGGGGCCGCTCTGCCAGTGGGTCGTTTCCCCCCCTGTGGGCATTGGTGTCGCGGCGGTGGTGGTCGCCGCCCGGTGCTGCGCCATTTTATGCTAGGGACGTTAGGGACCCACTCTGGATAGGTGGCCTTGACGTGGCGAGTGGGCTTGTACTTTTTGATCAAAAATGTATACTAACAACCTGTTAGTTTTTGATATTATGCTGAGAAGCAATCAGATCATTATGCAAGATTGTAGATGTGCGACCATGTCTGTTTCTTCTACCTTAATTTACAAATCTGTTTAACTTTCTGGAGCCAGTTGATTTATATATATATATATATATATATATAAAGTTTTTTCCTGGATAACCCCTTTAAGTCCCATAGACAGAGAGTGGGAACATGGATAGGGAATAAGTGTCAAATCGCGAGGGCTCCCGCATGGCACTCCTCCTGCACAGAGGGGGGTCGGCACGCCCCCTCCATGCATCTCTATGGGAGAGCCGGCTATACACGAGCGCTCTACTCCTGTATTTCCAGCTCTCCCATAGAGATACTTATCCCCAATGTGCAATCTCGTTGCCAAAAACTGACATGATCAGAGGAAGTTTTTCCGTAAGTCCCATGCAAAGTCTATAGAGCTTATGGTATGTTAGTTAGGCTTCATTCATTTCAATAAAAAAAAATTGCTGCAATACTACACAAGACCTGAGAACAGGTGTGGCACTGTTTTTGGAAGAAAGCAGCTACTGTTTGTTTTTCTCATCCTAGAGAACCCCTTTTAAGAAAAGACTCGACGGAGTTTAATAGAGATGTTTGATCCTACATATTACTGAAAAACTTCTCCTGCGGAAAGGGGATATATTTTGATCACGGGGTTGGGAGGTGGAGTCTGACCGATGGAACCCCCGTGATCTCCTGTGCGGGGCGCCGGAAAACATTTTTTTTTTTTTTTTAGATCAACTGGTGCCAGAAAGTTAAACAGATTTGTAAATTACTTATATAAAAAAATCTTAATCCTTCCAATACTTGTCAGCTGCTGTATGATCCACAGAACGTTATTTGCCTGCGGTCGGGAAACCGCATACGGCCAAAAACGCAGCCGTCCGGAGGCTGCGGTTCACTCCGGTCGGCTCATAAAAATGCATTAAATACGGTTCCCCTATACGGCTGAGTGCGGTCGCCGCGATTAAGCCCCTCCCCCCTCCTCCCAGCCGTATACGGTAACCGTAAGTACAAAATGTGGTGTGAAACCACCCTTACATGGGCACCTTTAGAGGGTCTAATGTCTGGGGGTCTAATATAGTCTACATTGGAAATGAACAGAACAGCATCTAACCGGGTTTGCCGACACTGTATTACTGGGCGCAGGGTTACTGGAATTTTCTTGGATAATATGATGGATTGTTCTTTAGGCCATGACTGTTTTTTTATGTTTTAGAAATCCGTATGTTTGATATTCCGGTTCACTTCTATTTTTATGGCATCCTAAGCCTGGAGGAATGTCCTGATAAGTTTTATTGGATAAACCTGAGGTTTTCGTTTGGTTGAAAAAGGCAAAATTCTTCCTACGATCCGTGACAGAGATTTACGGTCCCTGCGGATCTGATCTTTACAAGGTTATAAAAGCGGCATGGTCTGTATCAAACGCTCCGCTGCCGCCACTAATAATACTTTATAGGAGACGGGAGGGAATATAAATAAAGAGAGACGGGAAAGGGGAAGATGGATGAGTCCCGGTACCTTTCCAGGGAGGATAAACCCAGCTCCAATGGAAATAATCCCATGTTCCCAAATAAATCTGCCACATAATGGATGGTTTCCATTCACTGCGGTAACCTATAGGGCGGAATCCTCATATTGTCGGTACATATTAATAATGGTCATACAGTAGTTTGAGGAATTAATCTCAATGGGTCCATGGGGTTAACAGGTGACCATGGGGCCCTATAGCAAAACTATGAATGGGGCCCCACGTCATCATGATCACCTTAGAGGGGCATTCCATGATGCCAAGTTATAATACTGTGTAATATGCTTCTGTTACCTTTTTGTCCCAGGACCCACACCTAGAAGTGCTGTAGTGCGTCTTTTATTTCACTGTTGTCCCTGACCTTTCTCAACATTCCATGCGGCCAGAGATAATTTGTTACAAGTCACATGGTCACCAGTGGGTGTAGCTATGCTGCAGTGGGTGGGGTGGATAGCATTACTTCAGTAAATCCCTTCCATCTTGCTATCCACCCACCCACTGCAGCATAGTCGCGACCCCTGGAGACCATGGGGCAGATTTATCAAAACCTGTTGTGGTGTCCCGGTACCGCATCCTATCCGGTACCTTTGTATATAAGTCCCCATAGCCAGAGTCCCTAGGACGTCGGGGTTCTTCTTAACTAGCCTGCCCCTAGTCACCTCTTATCTAAGTATTAGTCATCTAATAATATAAGGGATAAGTATTAGTCATCTGCCCATATAAGGGAGCGGCGGCCATTGCTCTCTCTCTTTCCTTGTGGGCTGTTGATGGAGAAGGATCTGCGCTGCTATCATCAGTGAGTTTAGGCCTGAGCCTTGCGGCGACGGCTGATATCTTCTAAATTGTGAGTGTATCAATCCCTTAACACTCTGCAAGATCACCGGACCTCATCTATTCCCTAAATCCGGATGGATCTTCGCAATATTCCCTAATTCAGAGACTTTTATGGAAAGTCAAGATCCGCAACAACTGTCAGTCATTGCACTGGATAGAGACTGTATTTCAAAGACTGTTATTGTGCTTTGGATGTACCGCAAGCATTTAAGTAAAGTTATCCAAGTTGAAGTTCAAGTACCTTGTGGACCTTCAGTCATTTTATGCATTCACCTATCTTTACTGTTAAGGGCGGCGATAGGCCGGAGAATTACCTCAGCATACTAGCCCACAGCCTGGTGTCACGAACTATAGGGTTAACATTAACCCCTCATCTACCAGAACACCCCAACTACCTTAAACCCCCAAAGGGCTACCACAAAGCCTTTTTGGCATCATGAACAGGATTCGGGTGTGTGCCTACTACAGTTGCCACTAGTGAAAGTGTACTCCCCCCCCCCCCCCAGAAAACAAACTTTATTTATGTACTGTGACTTATACGCCGGAGTAAGGGGTTGCGCACACAGTGCTGTGTGGAGGAAGTGCGCATGTAAAGTAAGGGGGAGGCGAACAGTACAGCGGAGCTACAAGTTAGCGCGGGACATCCCTGGGCACATGATCCAGAGACCCCACCCACCGAAGCTCTCGGTGCCGCGGCGGCCATTTTGTTGGAGTCTAGTGCCAGAAACCAACAAAGAGAGACAGTTCAGCGCGGGAAAAGGTGCAGAGTGCGAAAACGGGCTGGAAGCTGTGAGGAGCTGGAACAGTACGGGACTCTGAGCCAGATTGCCGAATTGAAGTCCTATATAGAGGCAATTCAGCTGCCGATCAACACACTCAAATTTCAATTAAAGGTTGTTGAGTTTCAAGTCAGCGCTCTCAAATTTGAAATCTACGCTCTCAAGTTCCAGATTAGAGAACAACTGCGTACCTCCTTGGGACCTAGGAATTCAAGATCTATTTAAAGGGCCAGCATACCAAATTCAGAGATGTCAGTGGCCCCACCAATGGGGTCTCCACCCCAAGTCAGAAGGGTGTTGCCGCCTTCACCAACACTTTCTACCTCACAAGGACGTGCTCTACCTATGATTCCAGCAAGAACTCCATCACAGGCGGAGTAGGACCCAGCAAGTCCACCTTCAGTCTCTCCCTATGTGTTGGGAGCCCCTGTTGCTGCACCTGTCTTCTTGGGGAATCCTGTGCTTCCCACCTACAATGGTCACCCTTTTACATTGAGAGACTTTAAAGAAAAATTCTACAGCCTCTTTGGATTTTATGCACTACCCCCTCATCAATAGATACAGCTGCTTCTGGGACAGCTCCAGAGACCCGCCTTGGAAGAACTTCGCACCTGGCCAGCGGCTGATAAAGCCACAGTGGGACAGATTTTTGAATGACTTTCTCAAGTGTTTGAATCTCATTCTCCCTCGGAGGTACGCCAGGGAGACTCTCCGAGCATATGCAGTAGCTTTACAGAGCGCATTAGAGGCGGTACAGAAGTTGGACGGCATCACGCCCGATCAGGGCAATCGAGTACTGATGGACCGTTTTATAGAAGGGGTACTGAACAAATGGGACAAGGCCCAACTTAGGATGCTGGCCGTGCAAAATCCTGACATGGCTTTCCCAGCTTTTAAGAGACTCGAGGTTAAAGTAATAGAGTCAGGACCTCAGACAGAAGAGACTAGTGTCCCCACTACCGAATCTCCGGGGCCTGCGCCCCAGCCGCCTGTCCCTTCTCAATCTGCCCCGCCAACACCTTCTTCTAGCCCTTGGACAGCTGACTTACAAGACATCAAACAGGACATTGAACAGTTAGCCAAGGCCTTTAAAGAAATGGCTGTACGGCCAAATCCTGCTAGATCTGTAACACCACCACCTAAGAAGGCTGACCCTCGCCCTGTTTTCCACCTAATACTCCTCCCGTGAGACCACCTGGAAGTCAGAGACCCGTCTGTAGCTATTGTAACAAGAATGGACACTGGAAGAGCCATTGCTGGGCTTTAAACTGGCGTCCCCTGGGGTCGAGGACCTCACCCCAGGAGTAGAGACTGAAGGTCCAGAACCAACCAGCGACAAGAAGGGACTGTCTATGTATGTACAGGTGTCCTTGTCCTTATGTACAGGTGATGGTTGAAGGTATCCGGTTACAAGCTCAGGTATCCACTATTCCACAGGGGGTTTTCTATAAGTATTGGGGCCCAGAAAGGTTGTGTGACCCTCAGGAAGCAGAGTTTAGAGTAATTGCAGGGAACAGGAAACCAGTACCCAGGTATGGCTACTTGGAGCCCAAGATGCAGGTGGGAAAACATGTGTTAGGAAGGCAGGGTGTGATTGTCACCAATGATAGGGATGAGGGGGCAGCTGATTTCATTTTAGGCATAAATATTATGAGACACTGTTTTGATGATATTGTCTGTGCAATGCATGCATCTCTCCCTCACCTGTCACCCCCAGGCCGGCGAGCTGCCCAACACCACCTCAAAATCCTCCAAGCAGAACAGAAGTTCGGGAATCATCAAGGAGAAATCTGTCAAGTAAGGATTCAAGATATCCGAGCCGTTTGTCTACAGCCACAGACGGAGACAGTTATTTGGTGTCGTGCCCGGCCCGGGGTGAAAAATCAAGATTACCAAGCGCTCTTGGAACCCCTCCTACTGGAAGATTGTCCCTTGGTGCGAGCCGCTAGAAGCCTGGTAACCATACGTAATGGGAAGGTTCCAGTGAGACTTATTAACCTCTCTCAAGTTGCGGTCCAACTACCCAAGAATACCCCAGTGGCTACTTTACACCATTTAGACGTCAGAGATGTGGTCTCGAAGTCACAAGTGGTTCAACGAGGACCTGACCAGAATCCTGCGGAACCTTGGTGGAGCCAACTACAGATAGGAGGTGAAGATACCCCCCAAGGAACAGGTGCAAGGAGTCATCCAGGTGGCTAAGAAATATCAAGAAGCTTTCAGCAAGTTCCCCACAGACTTTGGCAGGACCACCATGATCAAACATAGGTTTCTCACTGGGGACAATCCACACATTAAAGAGAGTCATCGCCCTGTGGCTCCTGGGATGTATCAGACCATAAAGCAAATTCTCGTGGAGATGAAAGAGGCCGATGTCATCCAGGAAAGCCAGAGTCCTTGGGCTGCACCTTTGGTCCTGGTGAAGAAAAAAGATGGGAGTATCGGCTTTTGCGTGGATTACCGGAAGCTGAACAGCATAACTCATAAGGATGCCTATCCTCTCCGTCGCATCGAAGAATCCTTGACTGCATTGGGGTCGGCCGCCTATTTTTCAACACTGGACCTGACGAGCGGCTACTGGCAGGTGCCAATGGCAGAAGAGGATAGAGAGAAGACCGCATTTGTGACCCCTATGGGTCTCTTCGAGTTCAAAAGTATGCCCTTTGGATTGTGCAATGCACCAGCTACTTTCCAACGCCTAATGGAGTGATGCTTGGGGCATCTTAACTTCCAGAGTGTTCTATTGTATTTAGATTACGTCATCGTCTATTCTCGGACATATCAGGAACACCTGGATCACCTGAAAGAAGTTTTCCAAGTCCTTATCCAACATGGACTCAAAGTTAAACCTTCCAAATGCCACTTACTAAATCCACAAGTACACTATCTGGGACATGTCGTCAGTGTTCAAGGAGTCCAGCCTGATCCAGACAAAGTGAGTGCTGTGAAAGAGTGGCCTACACCCAGGACGGTGCGAGACATCCAAAGTTTCCTGGGATTTGCTGGATATTACCAGCGCTTCATCCCCCATTTTGCTCAAATTGCTGGACCCTTAACCGAATTACTGAGAGGGACTGCCCGGGATAATTATAATGGGAGGCTCCCCATACAGTGGTCTGAAGAACAGGAAGATGCCTTTCGAGCCCTGAAGTACCTCCTCATGGAACCCCCCATTTTGGCATATCCTGACTACAGCCTTCCATTCCGTTTATACACTGACGCTAGCTTTGAAGGTCTGGGGGCGGTCTTATCTCAAGTGCAAGATGGCATAGAGAGGGTGATTGCCTATGCCAGCCGGCATCTCCGGGGTGCTAAGAAGAATGATGCCAATTATAGCTCCTTCAAGCTGGAGCTCCTGGCCCTGGTCTGGGCCATTACTGAGAAGTTTAAGGACTATCTGGCTGCTACTCCCTTCACGGTCTACACCGATAACAACCCCTTGGCCCATGTGAACACTGCTAAGTTAGGAGCTCTTGAGCAGCATTGGGCCTCTCGGTTGGCCAACTATGATTTCAACATTAAGTATCGCAGAGGAAAAACCAATGTTAATGCGGATGTACTTTCTCGCATGGCCCTGGGAGAAGCACCTCCTGCTGAAGACGTGTGGGAAGATGTAGAAATGCCTCCCTTCTACCGGAGGTTCGTGAGCCAGAATGCTCTAACTGCCCAGGTGGGTGACGGACCTGAATCTCCCAAAGTCCCTGAAGATTTGTCCACGTGGAAGACACTTCAGGATGAAAGCCGGGTTATCGGGGACCTCCTAGACTATTGCCTCCACAAGAAAGTGCCCACTCGGGTGCACAAGGCCCACGGGGATTTCGAATTGAAGCGGTTGTGGTGACAGAGGAATTGTCTGTTCCTGCACAAGGGGCTGGTCTACCGAAATTCCCTGGACCCAGTGTCCGGGGACCACATATACCAGATTGTAGTACCCAGAAGAGATGCAGCAATGGTCCTGAATGCCTATCATGATCAATCTGGATACTTTGGGGTCCATAAGACAGAGATCACCGTCAGAAGAAGATTTTACTGGATTCGGATGCGGGGAGACATCGAGAAATGGTGTGCCGAGTGCTCCGTGTGCAACGTGACAAAGAACCCCCGAAGGGACGCAAGAGCCCCTTTACATCCCATCTGTACAGAAAGGCCGAATCAAATTGTTGCCTTGGATCATGTGAAGCAGCCCCCACTCGATCTGGCTATTGTCATGCTCTAACCATGGTGGATCATTATTCCAAGTGGGTGGTCGTGGTCCCTGTCAAGGATCTTACCGCCAAGACTGCTGCTCAGCTCTTCTATCGACATTGGATCCAACCTCTGGGGTGTCCCAAATCGGTCCTCACGGATCGGGGAACCGCCTTTGAAGCCCAGTTGTTCCAGGAACTTTGCCGGTTGCATGATTGCAAGACGACGGCCTACCATCCCCAAGGGAATGGGCTCTGTGAGAGGATCAATCAAGTGTTCATCCACATGCTTAGAGCTGCCTCTGTTTCAAAGCACGAAGAGTGGCCTCAGCTTTTGCCGGAACTCCTAGAAACTTACAACAACACTGTCAACTGCTCTACGGGGTATACGCCCTTTTTCCTGATGATGGGCCGACACGGCCAATTGCCAAAGGATCGAACCTTCGGGCTACAGGCACCTTTCAACAATTCTCCTCAGGCTTCCCAAGGTTGGGTGTCAGAGCATCAATGAAGAATTGAGGAAACCAAGGACATTGTTGAGAAGAAAATGGGTGAAGTTCATGAACGCCAGCAGAAAGATTATAATCGACATGCTTCGGATCAGCCCTTACAGCTTGGAGATAAAGTGTGGCTCAGAAAATTTCCTAGAACCAATAAATTGGACTCCTTGTGGGAAACAGAGCCATACACCATTACTGCAGTTCCATATCCTGAAACGGACGTGTACGAGATACAAAAACACGGGTTCGAGCCACAGGTGGTCCTCCGGAATAGGATAAAAGTGTGCCTGAAAGAAGATATGCTTGGCCCATCTCCTCCTACTCCTTCTGCTCCTCCTGCTACTTCTATTCCACCTCCAACAAGGCCAATGAGAGAATATGTGCCGGGAGAAGGAATTCATCCCACTATGGATGTTCCTTTGTTCCCATCTCAGCAGCCTACCATGTATTGGGGTATACCGTTCCCAGCTCCATCCAGCCAGCCGCCACTGGTTGCACCACCCAGTCAGTTGCCAGTAGCTGTTGCTCCCTGTCAACCACCATTGGTTGCTACACCCAGCATCAGTCCTGCTCCAGTGACTGCTCCAGATATTGATGCCACTACTCCACCTGTCTTCAGAGAACCCCCCCAGTCCAACCGAAGATGTTGCTTCCGTTTCCAGCCCTCCAGCTGGTCCCTCGGGGACTGAAGTTCTTGAAGAACCCCTAAGTGAAGGAACTCCTGATGACTCGGAGGTGGTGTTGCGGCGGTCTCAAAGGACTACACAGGGAAAACTACCCATAAGGTACCAGGACTCACATTTAGTACCTGCACACATAGTACCTTTGATAACCCACTTCAATGCTCTGCCTATCAGTACTCTAGATTATTGACTTAAATGTACTACCTCAAGTTTCTTTAGTACATACACCAAAGTAAATATCTCACTTAAGAAAACACTTAGGAATTGTAGCATATTGATACCCAATTCCTTCCACTGTTAGGTACACTTCTTCTCCTTCTTTGCGTGTGTGAGATGCTCTGCCTGGCCAGTAGGTGCTCTTGCGAATATAGAATTTGACACGTAATTCTAAGAATAACCTAGTTAGGTTCTTTTGAAAGTGCTCTAGGGGTAAGTTGCATGTAGCCGATAGACCCTAGCAGCCACCCTTACTGTGACCTAGCTT
Organism: Hyla sarda; assembly: GCF_029499605.1. Classification (NCBI taxonomy): domain Eukaryota; kingdom Metazoa; phylum Chordata; class Amphibia; order Anura; family Hylidae; genus Hyla; species Hyla sarda. The sequence goes on along the minus strand of NC_079192.1, from coordinate 393,484,002 downwards.
CCGGCTAGCCAGTATAACCTTTCGTGTACTAACAGGTGGACTGATTGTTGGGGAATAAAATGTGTGAGATAATAAAATGTCTAGTCAGCTTGATGCTAAAGGTATATAGAGCTGTACTAATGTTCAGTTTAGCCTCATAAAAATGTGTAGAGAGCTAATAAAATGTCTTAGGAATAAAATGTCTTAAGAGCTAGCCACTACATGTCAGATAGCTGCCTAATTGTCAAGAAAGCTTTAGAATGTATAGTAAGTTTAATAAAATGTCTAAGAAGCTAGAAACTAAAGGATAGATAGCTTTGTTAATGTCTAGATAGCATTTATGTCTAGATAGCACCAATGTCTAGATAGCATTCATGTCTGGATAGCACCAATGTCTAGATAGATTTCTATTGTCTAGTCCAGATACTAGTAAGAGTATCAGAGAATGTAGATGTGTTCAATGTTTACTTAGGATGTATAGCAAATTTATAGATCATCCTGTTCTAATCCTAGTCCCTCTGTCTTAGGGGACAGGCGTCGAGGTCGACTTATCTTAAGTAAGGGGGTTTGTGGTGTCCCGCTACCGCATCCTATCTGATACCTCTGTATATAAGTCCCCATAGCCAGAGTCCCTAGGACATCGGGGTTCTTCTTAACTAGCCTGCCCCTAGTCACCTCTCATCTAAGTATTAGTCATCTAATAATTCTTTAGGATTTGTATATATATAGGATTGTATAAGTGTATATAAATGGTTAATTACCTGAGCATAGGGTAACAGGGGTCACGTGACCGGGTAAACTCTATGGTTTTATGCTTAAGGACCTTTGGATTTCCCTATGACGTTTATCTCCCATTGCTCCTTGTAACGGTGAGTGACAGTTAATTAGACCAGTAAAAACAGCCCCGCCCCTGCCCATATAAGGGAGCGGTGGCCATTGCTCTCTCTCTTTCCTTGTGGGCTGTTGATGGAGAAGGATCTGCGCTGCTATCATCAGTGAGTTAGGCCTGAGCCTTGCGGCGACGGCTGATATCTTCTAAATTGTGAGTGTATCAATCCCTAAACACTCTGCAAGATCATCGGACCTTATCTATCCCCTAAATCCGGACGGATCTTTGCAATATTCCCTAATTCAGAGACTTTTATGAAAAGTCAAGGTCCGCAACAACTGTCAGTCATTGCACTGGATAGAGACTGTATTTCAAAGACTGTTATTGTGCATTGGTGTACTGCAAGCATTTAAGTAAAGTTATCCAAGTTCAAGGACCTTGTGGACCTTCAGTCATTTTTATATATGCACCTATCGTTACTGGGAAGGGCGGCGATAGGCCGGAGAATTACCTCAGCATACTAGCCCCCAGCCTGGCGTCACGAACTATAGGGTTAACAACATTAACCCCTCATCTACCAGAACACCCCAACTACCATACACCCCCCAAGGGCTACCACACTGTCATGAGAAAAAGTTGCCCAGTTGCCCATAGCAACCAATCAGATCGCTTCTTTCATTTTGCAGAAGCCTTTTAAAAAAATGAAAGAAACAATCTGATTGGTTGCTATGGGCAACTTTACCTCTGGATAGGTTTTGATAAATCTCCCCCCATAGGACTTATGACATATGGGGGGAGATTTATCAAAACCTGTGCAAAGGAAAATTGCCCAGTTGCCCATAGCAACCAATCAGATTGTTTCTTTCATTTTGCAGAGGCCTTGTTAAAAATGAAAGAAGCGATCTGATTGGTTGCTATGGGCAACTGGACAACTTTTCCTCTGGACAGGTTTTGATAAATCTCCCCCATTGTCTCTGGCCACATTGAATGCTCGGAAAGGTCAGAGATAACAGTAAAATAAAAAGACTTGCACTATGGCACTTCTGGGTGTGGGTCCTGTACATGAAAACGGGACAAAGAGGAGCATAGAGGTAATATTGTGTTTCCCCGAAAATAAGATGTAGCCATAAAATAAGCCAGTTCTATCTATTCGCTTAATTTATGCCATAACCCCAAAAATAAGCAATAATGGTAGGTGTGGCTTATTAAAGCTAATGAAGACGGCCAGCACTTCTTGACAAGTACTGTACCGTAGGGATGTCCTTACAGCAGCAGCGGGTCCCGTGTCCCAGCTGATCCCAGGATGGCAGCTGACATGCAATGCAGCGTGTCCCAGCTGATCAGTGGGACGTGACTTCTGTGCAGCGGCGGGTCCCGGGATGGCAACTGATATGCAGTGCAGCGTGTCCCAGCTGATCAGTGGGACGTGACTTCTGTGCAGCGGCGGGTCCCGGGATGGCAACTGATATGCAGTGCAGCGTGTCCCAGCTGGTCAGTGGGACGTGACTTCTGTGCAGTGGCGGGTCCCGGGATGGCAACTGATATGCAGTGCAGCGTGTCCCAGCTGATCAGTGGGACGTGACTTCTGTGCAGTGGCGGCGGGTCATAGGACGGCAGCTGATATGCAGGGCGTCGTGCATGTATAAGACGCCCCCTTAAAATAAGCCATGGTGAGTCTTTTTGAAGAAAAATAAATATAAGACAGTGTCTTATTTTCAGGGAAACATGGTAGTAGTATAAGCGGGCATCATGGGCTCAAAGGCTGAAGAAAAAAGAAATCCCGGAATACTCCGGCACTTAGACATCTTATCCCCTATCCAAAGGATATAGGATAAGATGCCTGATCGCGGGGGTCCCGCCGCTGGGGACCCCCTTGATCTTGCACGCCGCACCCCGTTAAAATCAGTCCCCGGAGCGTGTTCGCTCCGGGTCTGATTACTGTCGATCACGGGGCCGGAGCGTTGTGAAGTCAAGGCTCTGCTTCGTGTGATGTCACGCTCCGCCCCCTCAATGCAAGCCTATTGGAGGGGCGTGACAGCTGTCTCTAAGAGCCGGAGTACCCCTTTAAGTAGTAAATTTACAACATGAGAAGTTGTTTTTGGTCTCCACCTTCTGTTACGTGTGTTTCTATATAGGGAGAATGTGGATCCTTTGGACCATCATTGGACAACTATGAAAGAGGCACAGCAAACAGATCAGGACACCCTGGACTTGGCAAGACAGGATGGTGGCTACATTGGACTTGGTACACCAATATTTTTTGGCCTTTATATGGTGTCTCGGTATACTGCATTCGGTCAGTAACAGAATGATGCAATATGTGTGGTGACAATACTTGTTCATTGTATACTGTCATTTTGTACCTGTATAACTATTATATAGAGGTGGACAGTCTACTTGGTACTGTAAGGCCAAGTTCACACAGTGGAATTTACATGCGTAATCGGCAAAAAAAATTTCACTTAGAATTTCTGTTGCAGCAGAGTCCCATTGTTTTAATGGGGTTCTGCTGCACTATGCAAATGACAAAAACATTTGCCGCGGAAATTCCGATTCGGGCCTCCGCAGAAAGAACTGACATACTGACATGTCAATGCTTTCTACGGCATCCCCACGACAATGCATTGCAGTCTATGGGGACGGCTCATTTCCAGGCGGTCCTAGCGCCACCATGTTCCGCTGTCTGCAGAATGTGTGTCGAAAATTTTCTGCCCGTTGGCCGTCTGGGCGTGCTGGAAGTTGTAGTTTTGCAACATATTGTGGGCCGCAGTTTGGAGACCATTGCTCTGGATAAATGTCTTTTTGAAGGGGTTATCCACCATAAAGTGATTTTCCCACTTACCTACCAGACAGTAATGGACATGTTTCGGAAGGATCCGTGCAGATCTTGGGACTAAATGGCTTTGTTGTGAGATTACCATAACACTGTGGCTAGCTTTCTGTGAATTGGCTATTTCCTGATGGAGTTTTCTCCTACCAACTACAAATCCCATGATTCCTTGTTTGTAAGTATGAGGTCACTTTCCTCCCCCCACACATCAGCCACCCCACCCATTGAAACACACCTGTGATATAGAACAGCAGAAGCCAGCGATAAAATTATCTTCACCTTTATTTTCATCCAGATTAAAACAAGAATCGACAAGAATTTGTTTCAAACAACAATGACAGTAGAATAAAACTCAGGAAACATCCAGCATGACGCGTTTCTGTTCATGTGACCCTTCATCCAATGCCTTCAATGCAATTTTAACCAGGGTGCCTCCAGCTGTTGCAAGACTAAAATTCCTTGCAGAATGATCTCCCTCCCACCCAGCGGTCGCTCCACCCATTGAAGCAAAGACAGGCTCCCTGTCATCAACTGACTAGTGATGTAATGTCTCGGGCCGCACCGCAACCTGGGAAAACTTGAGTAGACAGTCATTTTGTATGCTGTTAAAAATAAACTTTGGGGCAACAGCACAGAGGAATTGTGAGATCACCATGAAACACAGGTACAGACACTGTATTATGAACTACACTAACTTTACAGCCCCTGCAGCATAGTCAAATAAAACAAAATCCCGGAATACCCCTTTAATATAACAAAATATATTTAGTTCCAGTTTCACCACTAGGTGGCAGTCTATACAAGCCATAAATACCTACATTTGTCCGACTTTTCTTTCTGTATAAAAACATAGACGTCTTGTAATAAGAGGAAACTTAGAAGATGTTTCCACATGAATACTTTTATTTTTCGGCACTCAAAAAATGCCTTAAAACATGTTTCAGTCCATTCTCAAAACAAAAAGTATACATTAAAGTAAATGTGTCCCATACAAAATAACTATTCTAGACAATCTTGTCTTCAAACGCCACATTGTGCTGTTCCTCTGTTATTCCGCCTGGTAGAATTCTGGGAGAAGTAACAGTTGATCTGCACAATTCACTGGAGGACCCAGGATATCTTAGCATTACACAGACAGCATATTAATGAGCATCGTGCAATGCTTCATATCACCTGTGGTGGTGCTGCAGGAGAAATAAACACTTGCAGACGTGTCACAGCTGATCGATTGGGATCTTTGGCACAGATTTGGTTAATTGGTGCCCAAAACAGAGACAAAATGTTAGACAATTGGTAACCCGAGTGTAAGGGTTATCCCAAGATTAAAAGCTTTCCGCTATCCACAGGATAGGTGATATCTTAATGACTGGTGGAGGTCCGGGAACAATTGCGGGACAAGAGGTCCACTGTCCCCCAAGGGATTGGAGCGGCAACATGCATACTGGGCCAACACTCCGATCACTCTCTATGAAAATTCTGAACATAGCCGCTAGGCTATGTTTGAAATTCCTACAGAGAGTTAATAGAAAGCATTGTAGAGGGTTCTGTGTTCAGATGATCCATAGACAGTGCTGTACTGGGCTATGTTCAGATGATCCATAGGGGGTGCTGTACTTGGCTATGTTCAGATGTAGTTTTGTTCGTGAATATTCGCGAATATGCGAATTTTATTCGCGAATATAGCACTGTATATTCGTAATTACGAATATTCTTTTTTTTTTTTTTTTTTCACAGTACACATCACAGTGATCATCCCTCTCTGCTTCAAGCTGGTGTAGTGTAAAGAAGGCTCTAATACTACTGTGTGACACTGGTGTGCGAAAATATGCATATGCAAATTTTCGCTTATGTTAATGTTCGCATATGCAAAAAAATTTTCTTATGTAAATGTTTGCATATGCTAATTTAAGTATATGCGAATTTGCACGTATGTTAATGTTCGCATATGCAAATTTTCACATATGCGAATTAACTCACGTATTATTTTTTCTTATGTTAATGTTTGCATATGCAAATTTACGTATGCGCGAATTTTAATTTTCGCATATGCAAATTTTCGCATATGCTAATGTTCGTATATGTAAATATTCGCATATGCGAAGTTTTTCTTGTGTCGATGTTCACAAATGCTAATTTTCGTATATGTAGCTTTTTCGCATATGCAAACTTTCGTTTACATTAATTTTCGCATATGTAGATTTTTCGCATATGCTAATTTTCACTTAGATTAATGTTCGCATATGCGAAAATAAGACTTTAATAATACGAATATGCGAATATATGACGAATATTCGTCCTTATATTCGCAAATATTCGTGAATTCGAATATGGCCTATACCGCTCAACACTATTCAGATGATCCATAGAGGGTGCTGTACTTGGCGATGTTCAGATTATCCATAGACTGCTGTACTTGGCGATGTTCAGATGTGCTGTAGAGCAGGGGTTCTCAACCGGTGGTACGCGTACGCCACGGGTTGTGTGGGGGCACGCCAATGCGCTGACAAATACCGGCCAGTATTTGTCAGTGCAGTGCGGGGAATGGCCGCAGCAGCTCTCTGTAAAGTATTGCGGCCGCACTTGGCTAGGTTCAGATGATCCATAGAGGGTGCTGTACTTGGCTATGTTCAGATGATCCATAGAGGGTGCTGTACTTGGCTATGTTCAGATGTCCCATAGAGGGTGCTGTACTTGGCTATGTTCAGATGATTCATAGAGGGTGCTGTACTTGGCTATGTTCAGATGTCCCATAGAGGGTGCTGTACTTGGCGATGTTCAGATGATCCATAGACAGTGCTGTACTTGGCTATGCTCAGATGATCCATAGAGGGTGCTGTACTTGGTGATGTTCAGATGATCCATAGAGAGTGCTGTACTTGGCTATGTTCAGATGTCCCATAGAGAGTACTGTATACAACGGTGCACTGGGCTATGTTCAGACGTTCCATAGATAGTTTTGTAGAGAGTAGTGTACTTGGCTATGTTCTAAAGTCCCCTAGAGAGTTCTGTAGAGAATGGTGTACATGGCTATGTTCTAAAAATCCATAGAGAGTGCTGTAGAGAGTGGCGTACATGGCTATGTTTTAAAGTTCCATAGAGAGTGCTATGGAGAGTGGTGTACTCGGCTATGTTCTTAAGTCCAATATAGAGTGCTGTACACAGTGTTGTCCTTGGCTGCATTCTAAAGTCCCATAGAGAGTGCTGTAGGAAGTGGTGTACTCAGATATGTTCTAAACTCCCATAAAGAGTGCTGTAAAGAGCATTGTACTTGGATATGTTGTAAACACCTATAGAGAGTGCTGTAAAGAGCATTGTACTTGTATATGTTGTAAACACCTATAGAGAGTGCTGTAGAGAGTGGTGTACTTGGCTGTTCTAATGTCCCACAGAGAGTCCTGTAGAGAGCCCTGTATTGGTGAGTGGTGTACTTGGCTATGTTCAGCCCATAGATAGTTTTGTAGAAAGTGGTGTACTTGGCAATGTTCTAAAATCCGACAGAGATTTCTATAGAGAGTGGTGTACTGGGTTATGTTTAGACATCCATAGAGAGTGCTGTAGAGAGTGGTGTATTAGTCTATGCTCTAAAGTACCAAAGAGAGTGAATAGAGAATAGAGAGCGCTATGTTCAGACCTCCCAAAAGGAGTAAATGAAGCACTATTCTAGCCTGCACTCTTCCGCATTATTTGTTTGGGGGGCCAGGGACATCCTTTCATGTGATCAGTAAGGGTCCCAGTTAACGACCTCCCCTTGATCAGCTAGCTATCCCCTATCCTGAGCACAAGTATTAACTTTAATTTTTGGTATAACCCCCTTCATGCAGCCAATTATACATTTCTCTCTCATCTGCCACCACTAGGGGGAGCTCCCTACACAGGGATTTAAACAGCACCCATTGAATTCTACTACAAAGAAGAAGCCTTATCATTTATCGTTCTTCTTTCACATCAGTTTTTAATTTTTAACTCTTTTTTTTCATATTTCCCATTTGCTCAGGGTCCGGGATTGTGAATACCTGCGACGTTTCAAAGCAAACACAGCAGCCCAGTGGGAAAATCAACAAGCTTCTGAGCCGGCAAAACACAGCTGCCGGACCACTACTTTATTCAGTGTGAGGAATGTAAGAGATTCCTAATGTCCTTTCCCACAGGAGAGCGGCACCATTTATATTTAGAGGGCGGACTCCGCGCAGAGGATGAGAAGGGATAAAACCCAGAATAAGGAATTTGACTTTGTGCTTTAAATAAATCTATTGCAGGCCCTTTTTAGATTTCTGGTTGGAGGCCAAAAACATTCCTTCTCTAAATGAGCAAAACAAAAAAAAATGGCCGCACCTCCCCGCGACATTCTCCTTGGGCGCGACGTTAGATAAAAAGTTAAAGGGGATTTCTATTGCTTTCACTTTCATCATATCTCCAATGGAGCTGTTCATAATTGATCAACTCCAATTTCTCTTGTGCCTAAACACTAAACAATTTCCAAAATTATCTCTAGTGGTTGTCCATATATTTAAAAAAATCTTTGGTGATGATATATATATATATATGTACAGTATATATCAATTTAATCCTGAAATATATATATATAAAAAAATATATATATATATATATATATATATATATATATATTAATTTAATTCTGAAATATTGCAGTTTCCCTTCTGGCCACTGGGCCTTAAACTAAGCTGAGACTTTCTATTCTGTACAGATAATTTCCCAGCAGTCTCCCCTTACAGTGAGAGGTGACACCAGTGTATAGATAACAGAGTTACACTTAATAGTTGTTTGCACACAGATCAGCCTCCCTTTCCTGTAGAACAACTTCTGAAAAGGTCACAGAGAATGGCTAGTAATGTTTCCAATTCATGTCCCATTCATGCTCATGTCTATTGTTGTCTATGTCCATGGGTCTTGCTGTAAAGCATATCTCTAAATCCTGTTAAAAACAGCTCAGGCTAGATGGCTGCCTGTATAAATTAAATTTAGGTTATACACTACCTTTAATCCCCCTGCCGCAGAATTACATAGCACCTTTAAAAATCAACAGTTGTCCATGTAATGCTGAGCTGGACTGGCCATCAGGCATATCGGTGGGCCAGGTGGTCTGCAGGGCCATTCTCTGGAACAATACTTTTCTATTTTAAACTCTGGCTACTCTCCCTTCAAGGGGGGCAGTGGAGTCTGAATTAGGAGGACAGAGGGGTCTGGGGGAAAAGGGGTTAGAGGACACCCGCCACCCTTCTTCCGAAGGGGGCAACAGAGTCTGAAGGAGGACAGAAGAGTCTGGAGCTAGGGATGGGCAGTCGGGGGAGGACGGGGGGTAGGGGAGTGGTGGCCGAGGAGTCCAAAGGAGGAGGAGAACAGATGGGTCTGGATGAGGACCAATAAGTCTGGAGAAGTAAGTCAGAAGTGTTGGGGGGGGGGGGGTGGTTGAGGACTACTGGGGAGGACACAAGGGTCTGGAGGAAGAAGACAGAAGGGGTCTGGAGGGGAGGGGGGCAGAGGACTTTGGAGGTGGACAGGGGGCAAAGGAGTCTGAAAGAGTAGGACAGAGGGGTCTGAGAGGGCAGAGGATTCTAGAGGAGAAGGACAGAGGAGTCTGGGGGATTTAGGGGTCCCTAAGACATGTCAAAAGTTTTTTAAAGTCACAAGAACAATTCAGATGCACCAAAAACATGAAGGGCCATGTCCCCCATACAAGCTCCTTTTTGCTGATGTATTACATAGGCAGACACCCTGGCATGCGGCATCCCCTGTAATTAGAGCTGTAATAGATTAGGAGGAGAATAACGCATTTCACACTTATCAGATTTTCGCTTTGATGAAGTTATACCGGGAAGGGTTTAAAGCTTTATGCTCATTGACAGAATTTACTGAAAATACATTTTTCCCACAAGAATGTGCTGAAGAGATTTCTCATTTCTGGTGAAGTGTAAAAAAGTGTAAGTGTCACAGAGACTGTCTGTGAGGGTGAGATTCCAGTGTTAAAGGGAAATCGGCCCTTGTTGTACTAAGACATTTTTATATCCAGTAAAATAAGTAAGAATGGAACTTCTTGCCTAGAGATATTTATTTAAAGGGAATCTTCCATGTTAAAAAAGCAAACTGATCCGCTAGCATTATGTTACAGAGGAGGAGGAGCTAAACAGGTTGATATATAGCATTGTAGGAAAAGGTTCAGTAGATGGTCCTTATCAGGAAAGGCTGTCAATCATTGACTGATACCGCCCACTGGACTCCTTAGCCTTGAACGTGCAGGGATTCTAATCAGTAAGTTTTAAGTTATAAAGATTTTCTTCCCCCCCCCCCCCCCCCCCCACAAGGCTATATAACAATGTTCTCTGCATTTCCTGCCCTATATCATGTTGTTAATAGATAGGACTGCATTGTTAGAAGCCAGACCCCACTTATCAAACTATAATTGTCCTAAGCAGAACCTGGCAGGAGAACCTCAATATAAACAGATACCTTAAAGATAATCCTGTCAAAATAATAAATAAACTGTGTAAGTGTAGTGTTTATTCTACAAGACAACCTACACAAACGTGAAGCCATAGTCTCTTCTGCTCTTGCTCAGGAAACCCTGTGGCAGCAAGCAGATACAATGCTGGACTAAGCAGAGGTTGGTATAATATTTATGTTGTCCAGTGGTGTTCAGTAGATTATGTAAAATATTGGTCAAGGAGGGTCATAGGGATGTTTTTGTTTCAATAAAGGGTTTTCAGTTTTATTTGTAACTCATTACTGGCTTAGTAGGGGAGAAGTCTGATAGATGTCATCCATTACTAAGCAGAGGTTTAGTGTAAGCCCATAAAACAGCAAACACACCCTTATTTTTACCCTGGTACCTATTACAACCAGGGGAACCAACAAGAACCAGGTACTGTCAAGCCTGAAGCATAACAAATGATGATCTGGAGCAGCTGCAAGCTAGTGTTTTAGTGTTTAAAGCGGTACTCTGCCCCTAGAATCTAATCCCCTATGCAGGAATTTAGGTGCACTACTGTGGTAGATGTAAACAATGACATTGGCTAACCCTCAACACTGATGTTAAAATTGAGACATTAGCCAGTATATCCTTGTATGAAGGACATACCTGAGCCCGCACACCAATGCCAAGTGTCACGATGCCGGCTGGCAGGAGGTGGATCCTCTGTGCCAGAGAGGGATAGGCGTGGACCGTGCTAGTGGACCGGTTCTAAGTCACTACAGGTTTTCACCAGAGCCCGCCGCAAAGCGGGATGGTCTTGCTGCGGCGGTAGTGACCAGGTCGTATCCACTAGCAACGGCTCAACCTCTCTGGCTGCTGAAGATAGGCGCGGTACAAGGGAGTAGACAGAAGCAAGGTCGGACGTAGCAGAAGGTCGGGGCAGGCAGCAAGGTTCGTAGTCAGGGTGGATAGCAGAAGTTCTGGTACACAGGCTTTGGACACACAAAACGCTTTCACTAGGCACAAGGGCAACAAGATCCGGCAAGGGAGTGCATGGGAGGAGGTCAGATATAGTCAGGGACCAGGTGGAAGCCAATTAAGCTAATTGGGCCAGGCACCAATCATTGGTGCACTGGCCCTTTAAGTCTCAGGGAGCTGGCGCGCGCGCGCCCTAGAGAGCGGAGCCGCGCGCGCCAGCACATGACAGCAGGGGACGGGAACGGGTAAGTGACCTGGGATGCGATTCGCGAGCGGGCGCGTCCCGCTGTGCGAATCGCATCCCCGACGGCCATGACAGTGCAGCGCTCCCGGTCAGCGGGACCGACCGGGGCGCTGCGGAGAGAGAGACGCCGTACGCGCTCCGGGGAGGAGCGGGGACCCGGAGCGCTAGGCGTAACAGTACCCCCCCCCTTAGGTCTCCCCTTCTCTTTGTCCGGTAACTGCCCCCCCCTGGGATGAGGACACCGGGAAAGGATGGAGGGATTCCTCAACGGCAGGCAGTACAGCAGGAGTGGGAATGGGGAGGGAGGGCAGAGGGCGAGGCCTGGCACGGGGCAGTGTGACACCAGGACGAGGGCCACGAGGAGGCACCGAGGCTTGACTGACTGGACTGGGAGGGGGGGAGAGGCACTTCTTAAGGCGGGCAGAGTCCATAACGACCTTAGGGAGACCGGATACAGGAGGAACCACAGGGTCACGGCAGGGAGTACTGGGAACCGGTTTAAGGCAGTCCTTGAAGCAAGAGGTACCCCAGCTCTTGATCTCCCCTGAGGACCAATCCAGGGTTGGGGAATGGTGTTGAAGCCAGGGTAGTCCAAGGAGAATTTCAGAAGTGCAATTGGAGAGGACCAAAAACTCAATTTTCTCATGATGAGGTCCGATGCACATTAGGAGGGGCTCCGTGCGGAAACGCACGGTGCAATCCAACCTGGCTCCGTTGACCGCGGAAATGTGGAGTGGCTTGACAAGACGGGTCACCGGGATGCGGAATTTATTCACCAAGGACTCCCGAATAAAATTCCCAGAGGCACCAGAGTCCAGGCAGGCCACGACTGAGAGGGAAGAGCTGGCTGAAGAAGAAATCCGTACAGGCACCGTGAGACGTGGAGAAGCCGACTTAGCATCAAGAGACGCCACACCCACGAGAGCTGGGTGCGAGCGTGCGTTTCCCAGACGTGGAGGACGGATAGGGCAATCCACCAAAAAATGTTCGGTACTGGCACAGTACAGACAAAGATTCTCTTCCTTACGGCGATTCCTCTCTTCCAGGGTCAGGCGAGACCGATCCACTTGCATGGCCTTCTCGGCGGGAGGCCTAGGCGCAGATTGCAATGGAGATTGTGGGAGAGGTGTCCAGAGATCTAAGTCTTTTTCCTGGCGGAGCTCTTGATGCCTCTCAGAAAAACGCATGTCAATGCGAGTGGCTAGATGAATGAGTTCATGCAGATTAGCAGGAGTATCTCGTGCGGCCAGAACATCTTTAATGTTGCTGGATAGGCCTTTTTTAAAGGTCGCGCAGAGGGCCTCATTATTCCAGGAAAGTTCAGAAGCAAGAGTACGGAATTGTATGGCGTACTCGCCAACGGAAGAATTACCCTGGACCAGGTTCAGCAGGGCAGTCTCAGCAGAAGAGGCTCGGGCAGGTTCCTCAAAGACACTTCGAATTTCCGAGAAGAAGGAGTGTACAGAGGCAGTGACGGGGTCATTGCGGTCCCAGAGCGGTGTGGCCCATGACAGGGCTTTTCCAGACAGAAGGCTGACTACGAAAGCCACCTTAGACCTTTCAGTAGGAAACTGGTCCGACATCATCTCCAAGTGCAGGGAACATTGCGAAAGAAAGCCACGGCAAAACTTAGAGTCCCCATTAAATTTGTCCGGCAAGGACAGGCGGAGGCTAGGAGTGGCCACTCGCTGCGGAAGGGGTGCAGGAGCTGGCGGAGGAGATGATTGCTGCAGAAGTTGCGACTGAAGTTGCTGCACAATGGTGGACACTTCCGACAGCTGGTGGGTTAGATGGGCGATCTGTCGGGATTGCTGGGCGACCACCGTGGTGATATCAGAGATATAAGGCAGAGGAACTTCAGCGGGATCCATGGCCGGATCTACTGTCACGATGCCGGCTGGCAGGAGGTGGATCCTCTGTGCCAGAGAGGGATAGGCGTGGACCGTGCTAGTGGACCGGTTCTAAGTCACTACAGGTTTTCACCAGAGCCCGCCGCAAAGCGGGATGGTCTTGCTGCGGCGGTAGTGACCAGGTCGTATCCACTAGCAACGGCTCAACCTCTCTGGCTGCTGAAGATAGGCGCGGTACAAGGGAGTAGACAGAAGCAAGGTCGGACGGAGCAGAAGGTCGGGGCAGGCAGCAAGGTTCGTAGTCAGGGTGGATAGCAGAAGTTCTGGTACACAGGCTTTGGACACACGAAACGCTTTCACTAGGCACAAGGGCAACAAGATCCGGCAAGGGAGTGCATGGGAGGAGGTCAGATATAGTCAGGGACCAGGTGGAAGCCAATTAAGCTAATTGGGCCAGGCACCAATCATTGGTGCACTGGCCCTTTAAGTCTCAGGGAGCTGGCGCGCGCGCGCCCTAGAGAGCGGAGCCGCGCGCGCCAGCACATGACAGCAGGGGACGGGAACGGGTAAGTGACCTGGGATGCGATTCGCGAGCGGGCGCGTCCCGCTGTGCGAATCGCATCCCCGACGGCCATGACAGTGCAGCGCTCCCGGTCAGCGGGACCGACCGGGGCGCTGCGGAGAGAGAGACGCCGTACGCGCTCCGGGGAGGAGCGGGGACCCGGAGCGCTAGGCGTAACACCAAGGTTTCACAAGAGGCACGGGACCTAACACTAAACCTACCTGTGCCATATGGGCAATACCAGGGGCCAGTGGGCAATTACAACAGTATTAGGCCGACTCACAGCCTCCTCCCAGGTACCCTCCAGTGTGGCTGCAAGCACACACATACAATGGGAGGAGGGAGGCAGGTTATAAGCCCCACCTAAGTTGGCTAATATAAATTCTTATCCTCTATGCAAAGGATAGAGGATAAGATGTCTGATCGCGGGGTTCCACTGGGGTGGACCCCCACAATCTCCCTGCTGCACCCTACATTCGTTTAGAGCATCGGGTGCAGTGCCGGAGGCTTGTGATGTCACGGCCACACACCCCCAATGTATGTCTATGGGAGGGGGCGTCCCATAGACTTGCATTGAGGGGTGTGGCCATAACATCACGAGCCTCTGCCCGCATTGCCAGTCATCAGGCACGGAGTGAAGTGCACTGGACGTCTGGGGTGCTGCAGCTGAGATCGCGGGGGTCCCCAGCAGTGGGACCCCCAGGATCAGACATCTTATCCTCTATCCTTTAAAGGGGTACTCTGCCCTTAGATATCTTATCCCATATCCAGCTGCAGCTGGTGCATGCTTTGTGGCTGGCTGGTTTAAAAAAAATCAGAAGAACGTCACACTTTTTTTTACTAAGTTTTTTACTGTGTACTTTATATTTAGCTGAGACATATATACTCTAGGGTACTTAGAAACAGGACTCAAGCTGCAAAATGAATGGATCTTTGCACCAGGTGAAGGAATGCCTAGATGCAACCCTATTGTTATTCATTTGCTTCCTCGTAAACTTATGGTGGGCTTGTGCATAGAAACAGCAGCCAGTCAGTGCACAAGGATCTTCAGTATAAATCATGGGGGACGGACAAGGCCGTAACCATAACTAGAGGATAGTAGATAGGTTTTAAACTACTCTAGTCCCCAGTACACAATGCTTTGTAGAGATCATCTAGTATATTTAGTATTATTACGAGTGAGGGTGGAGAAAAGCACATGGCGCCCTACTTCTTCTGCTATAGACTACCAATAACTCTGATCCCAGGTAATCCCTCTATGAATTGGGGACTTATACACAGGCAGTTATGATAATTCTAGGTCTTACATGTGACACAAGACATTTCCAGGCCTGGATAAGCATTGACTCCCCTGAGGATAATCATGAGAATTAGGGGAGGATTGTTCCATGTCTCCCGAGGAACAAATACTTGACATTCTCGCTGTCGACAATATACAATCCATACTGATTTAATTACGGCCTAGTTAGGGGATTACAGTAAATAGAGAGGTAATGTTGATTTTAGAGCCAATGTAATCAATGCCAAATTAGCAGATTATGGAGCGATCCTTCCAATGTTCTTACGTCTCCATTATGTCTTTGCATCAGATTTAGGGAACATTCCCAAAATGGTATTGTTATTTTTCCATATACATACATACATATATCATAAAAAACATTACATTTTATGCAATGTCACCATTAGTGATATAGATGGGACATTGCCTCTTGGGCCCATTCTCCCAATAGGAGTCCTGGTTGTGAGATCCCCACCTTTTAGGTATTCATGGCATATCCTGTTGATACATTTAAATGGGCACTCTCATAAAAAAAAATTTTGCACTCTTTAAAAATGTTTTCTATGTTTTATTTGTGTTTAAAAAAAGCTGCCACTAGGTGTCTCCCTACTTGTCCAGAGCACATTTCCCCTCATCTCTTGCACAGACTTTGGACTCCTGTTGGCCTGGCAGAAGTCCAAAATCAGACTCATCTCACACACTAAACTGCTCTGGGCTGTGTGTGGCAGAGTGAGGAAGTTCTCCCCTGGATGGCTTCAGACGATGTCACACCTGCTGGGGAACGCCCCTTCCCAGTCTGTGAATCTGACTGAGACTGAGCGGAAAATACAGAGCAATATCAAGGTAGAAAACTAAAAAATAATAAAAATAAAGGCAGGGGGTGATTTATTAGGACCTCTCATAACTCTTATGGTCAAAACAGTCCCTCCATGTTGATACCTAACTGAAATGTGTGGACAACTCTAAACCACCAAAGTCGATAGTTGTACATCTGACAGCTATCTTTCCCTATACCCCCTACATAGCATGGTCACTGTGTTCTGAATTTGTGCTAGGGGAGGAGGCTGCTGCCAGACTCCTCTCCAAGAACAAAAGGATCAAGCAATTAAAATCCAACTGCTCAATCTTTGGAAATTGGGAGATCACCAAGCACATTAAAGGGGTACTCCGCCCCTAGACATTTTATCCCCTATACAAAGAAATGGCAGGACCCCCGCGATCTCGGCTGTGGCACGCCAGACATCCGGGGCATGGAGTGAACTTCGTGCCAGATGACTGCCAATGCGAGGCAGAGGCTCGTGACCTCACAGCCATGCCCCCTCAATGCAAGTCTATGGGAGGGGGCATGATGGCCGCCACGCCCCCTCCCATAGTCTTGCATTGAGGGTGTGTGGCCATTACGTCTAAAGCGAGGCGTGGGACCCCCGTGATCAGACATCCTATCTCCTATCCTTTGGATAGGCGTGTGGTGACGGTGTGATAAGGGCAGATGGAATTACCCTAGGGGCAGATGGCATTAACCCCTTGTGTTCATCACGCCAGGGCTTGGTTTATCCCCTACACCACCCAAAGGAATACCACTGGATCCGGGGCTAGGCACGGGGCAAATATTGACTCCGATGCCAAGTTATGGATCAACGGCAGCTTTACTGAGTCAGACAGGTGTAACAGTCTATACAGCTTGGCTAGACCCAAGGAGGTGACCAATGACTTCAGAGACCTTAGGGCTTGCTGGTACTTATAGTGGACTTGGATTTGGATGACTGATGCTGACTTGAGACGGGATGATTTGGACTGACTTGACTGACTTCACCCCTTCTGTAGCTTTCCTGGCTTTGACTTGACCTGTGGGGCAATGGACTTGAAAATTTATGGCTGCTTGACTGACTTTAGGCCTCCTCTGGACTCCAGATACACACCTAGGACTTGACTTCACTGCAACTCAGCTAAGCAGAAAAGAGCAGAGCTCCAAGAGAGCGAACTAGCTCCACCCAAGGCTTATATGGGGGAGACTAGGAGGGGTCCCATAGATCACCCTTAGGTCACATGGTCACTGATACCTCACTGGGTCACAATCACATGACAACAGGTCTTAAAGTTACGAACAGAGGCAGAGGTCTTAAAGTTAGAACACATTTTATGTACATCATACTTCATTAGATAGGCACTTAAGGGAGTAGGTAGAACATAAGTGCAAGGGTCACTGTATGGAGTCTGCCGGATAGGGGTGCAACTCCTGTACTGGGCTACCACAAACTCCCCTCTTAACAACAGCCGTCCTCGGTGCCCAGTCCTGGAGGGCAGAAGACAGAAAGTGGCCACTGGGGCCTGAAGAAAACATAAACAGTTCCTGGGGCATTGATACTGAAATTAATTCCTCAGACCTGAGAAGGACAAACAATAACTGGAGACGAGTCCATGTGGCATTGGGAAGAATGTCCTTTACATGCTCCTTTGTGAGGATATTGATAATTGGGCTGGTTAGACATGTGAAGTATTTGAGTCTCGCAACTGCATACACAAACACATTTGATACGGATCGGGCTGCCGGAGGCTTTCTACCCGGATGCCTTAGCTGCTGGGGCCCTTCGGCAATTGCGGAACAGTAATTGGTGCCTGTTGGGCCGCCCAAACCTCCTCCTCAGCTGGAGTAGGCCGAGGCACTTTAGTTGGTGCCCACTGATTAGGCCAAACCTCCTCAACCACAGGAGTAGGCCTGGGCACATCTGTAAATGACTTGTGCATGAACTTTGGTGCCATGACAGGCCCCCCAGGCAAGTAGACCTCTTCCTCTTGGACGGTATCTCTGACTTTAGGTGGCAGCAACCCAAAGGGATCTGGGTCCCAGTGGTCCGATGGGAAATAGGCAAAAAGGAATTTGTGTTGGATTTTTCTGACGGGTCACCGCTGCCACCCACTCTCCTTTCATACTTTGTACAGGAGTATACTCCACGATCTCCCCGCTCTCTAGAGAATGCAGTGGTGGGGGGAGATAGCCTCTCTGCCCTGCCCGACGATTGACCAAGATGGTCCAATCATGACGACAGTCCAGGAGGGTGCCAAACCCCCGCACTTTGTCGGATTTTACAACTGTGGCTCTATGGCATTCCAGGGATGGCTCTCCCTCTCGGGCATGGTCCAACATTCCAATGTACAGGGCCTCAAATGCTTTGGTGTGTTGCTGCTGCGCTTGTCGCTCCTCATACGATTGCAGCTTCAGCCCGTACGCCTTCATTCTTTGTGCCCTCATGCCCTCTACAATTTCGGCTACCTGGGCTTCTCTCCTAGCCCTCTCGGACTGGGCCGTCGGAACTGGGGGATGGGGCTTCCCTGGCAGGGGAAGAAGGTGCTGTCTCATGTACTGGATCAGTCCTGGCTTATCGCCAAATAGCCACCATGGCAACGGTGGTGACCGGGGATGTACTACAGACTTCTGGACCTGGGGGTTTGCTCTGGGCTAGGGGTGGAAGGAGGGGTACTCACTTCTGACTCCTCTGTGTAGATCTCCACCCAGGATCCCCAGATCTGGTGGTGAGGGGACAGCCTCACCAGCGATGATCCTCGGGATGATGCCGGCGTTCCCTCCGCCGGGGTTGCTGGCCATTCTCCATCATCCTTGGGCAGCGGGACTTGGTAGTGGGCCTCTTTGGCCCCAATGGATATTCTTTGTAGACAGTCTGCCAGTTCTTGGAACATGTGCGCCGCAGAAACTTTCCGGGCCTCATGCTTGCCTTTTCCGCCATGTTACTCCACTCACAGACTTCCAGCAAACTGAGAGGATCCAGCTGTGCTGCTCCTTTTATGCAGGGCTTTGGGAAAATGGATGGCGGTGCAGCGCTGACTTCCACTCCCCTCCATATATCGGGAGGAGCTCATGGGGTGCACTAGGCCTGCATATGTTTGGTGTGCACAGTGCAGCAGAATCCCATTGAAATTAAGGATAAAGTCTGCAGCAGAAAAACAGCAGCAGAAAATCTACTGCAGAATGCGCACGTATGAACGTAGCCATACGGTAAATTCACGCGTACACAATCTTCTGCAGACTCATTAAAGGGGTATTCCGCTGGAAAACATATTTTTTTTTATCAACTGGTGCCAGAAAGTTAAACAGAATTGTAAATTCCTTCTATTAAAAAATCTTAATGCTTCCAGTACTTATCAGCTGCAGTATGCTCCACATGAAGTTCTTTTCTTTTTGAATTTCCTTTTTACCTGACCACAGTGCTCTCTGCTGACACCTCTGTTCATTTTAGGAACTGTCCAGAGCAGCATATGTTTGCTATGGGGAATTGTTCCTGCTCTGGACAGTTCCTAAAATGGACACAGGTGTCAGCAGAGAGCACTATGGTCAGACAGAAAGGAAATTCAACTTCCTCTGTAGTATACAGCCGCTAATAAGTACTGGAAGAATTAAGATTTTTTTTACAAGGATTAAGTAATTTACAAATCTGTTTAACTCTCTGGCACCAGTTGATTTAAAAAAAATATATATGTTTTCCAGTGGAGTACCCCTGGTGAATGGGTTGCAAAATCTGCTGCGGATTTAGGGCTACGTGTAAGGTCGTGTTTTCCAAACAGTGTGCCTCAAGCTTTTGCAAAACTACAACTCCCAGCATGCCCGGACAGCCGTAGGCAGTCCGGGCATGCTGGGAGTTGTAGTTTTGCAACAGCTGGAGGCACACTGGTTGAGAAACACTGGTGTAAGGGAATAGCCTTATTTGAAAAGGATATTGTGGGGTCCTCCAACCGATGTGACATACAGTATCAAGGACTACTACCCTCATCATACCAATCGACACACTACCCAGCTTTATCAGTGAAAAATAACAATGTTGTTGATAGCCGGGATGGTAAGACATAATGGCTAACACCTGGCCGTCTTCTCGGCTCAGAATTGACATGATCACTTTAATTTAAGTATGTATAACTCTGCAGTCTTTTGGGGGGGAGGGGTAGACCCCAGGGGGGAGTTGTAGTTCAAGGATGTTCTCTTAAAGAGAATTTCCATATAAGTCCCTGAGATGTCGTCCTATATGAAATCTCGAAATATGACATAGAGCGGAATCCCAATCTTCCGCAGACCACTAATGGCAGCCATTAGAGCCATGATTGGGGTTGTGACCCCAGTGCAGATGTCAGTGGAGAACGACGCATGGTGTGGACTTGTATTAACCGTAGAGGGGTAAGTGGTTAATACTGTTATTAGGGGACTTGACTGGTAATATTAATGTGGAATGTGTATGGTACTATTAAAGGAGTGCATGGCTGACACTATTATAGTGGAGTTAGAAGATACTATTAGAGGATCACATGGCTGGCACTATTATAGTGGAGTTAGAATGATACTACTACAGGATCACATGGCTGGCACTATTATAGTGGAGTTAGAATGATACTATTACACAATCATATGGCTGGTACTATTATAGTGGAGTTAGAATGATACTATTAGAGGATCGTTTGGCTGGTACTATTATAGTGGAGTTAGAATCATACTATTACAGGATCATATGTGTCACGATGCCGGCTGGCAGGTAGTGGATCCTCTGTGCCAGAGAGGGATGGCGAGGACCGCGCTAGTGGACCGGTTCTAAGCCACTACAGGTTTTCACCAGAGCCCGCCGCAAAGCGGGATGGTCTTGCTGCGGCGGTAGTGACCAGGTCGTATCCACTAGCAACGGCTCACCTCTCTGACTGCTGAAGATAGGCGAGGTACAAGGGAGTAGGCAGAAGCAAAGTCGGACGTAGCAGAAGGTCGGGGGCAGGCGGCAAGGTTCGTAGTCAGGGGAGATAGCAGAAGTTCTGGTACACAGGCTTTAAACACACAAAACGCTTTCACTAGGCACAAGGGCAACAAGATCCGGCAAGGAAGTGCATGGGAGGAGGTCAGATAAAGGCAGGGAGCAGATGGAAGCCAATCAAGCTAATTGGGCCAGGCACCAATCATTGGTGCACTGGCCCTTTAAGTCTCAGGGAGCTGGCGCGCGCGCGCCCTAGAGAGCGGAGCCGCGCGCGCCAGCACATGACAGCAGGGGACGGGAACGGGTAAGTGACCTGGGATGCGATTCGCGAGCGGGCGCGTCCCGCTGTGCGAATCGCATCCCCAACGGCCATGACAGTGCAGCGCTCCCGGTCAGCGGGACTGACCGGGGAGCTGCAGGGAGAAAGACGCCGTGAGCGCTCCGGGGAGGAGCGGGGACCCGGAGCGCTAGGCGTAACAGTACCCCCCCCTTAGGTCTCCCCTTTTTTTTGTCCGGTGACTGCCTCCCCTGGGATGAGGACACCGGGAAGGAATGGATGGTTTCCTCAATGGCAGGCAGTACAGCAGGAGTGGGAATGGGGAGGGAGGGCAGAGGGCGAGGCCTGGCACGGGGCAGTGTGACACCAGGACGAGGGCCATGAGGAGGCACCGAGGCTTGCCTGAGTGGACTGGGAGGGGGGGAGAGGCATTTTCTGTGGCAGGCAGAGTCCCTAACGACCTTAGGGAGACCGGATACAGGAGGAACCACAGGGTCACGGCAGGGAGTACTGGGAACCGGTTTAAGGCAGTCCTTGGAACAAGAGGGACCCCAACTCTTGATCTCCCCAGTGGACCAGTCCAGGGTTGGGGAATGGTGTAGAAGCCAGGGTAGTCCAAGGAGAACTTCAGAAGTGCAATTGGGGAGGACCAAAAACTCAATTTTCTCATGATGAGGTCCGATGCACATTAGGAGGGGCTTCGTGCGGAAACGCACGGTGCAATCCAACCTGGCTCCGTTGACCGCGGAAATGTGGAGTGGCTTGACAAGACGGGTCACCGGGATGCGGAATTTATTCGCCAAGGACTCCCGAATAAAATTCCCAGAGGCACCAGAGTCCAGGCAGGCCACGGCTGAGAGGGAAGAGCTGGCTGAAGAAGAAATCCGTACAGGCACCGTGAGACGTGGAGAAGCAGACTTGGAGCCAAGAGACGCCACACCCACGTGAGCTGGGTGCGTGCGTACGTTTCCCAGGCGTGGAGGACGGATAGGGCAATCCACCAAGAAATGCTCGGTACTGGCACAGTACAGACAAAGATTCTCTTCCTTACGGCGATTCCTCTCTTCCAGGGTCAGGCGAGACCGATCCACTTGCATGGCTTCCTCGGCGGGAGGCCTAGGCGCAGATTGCAGTGGAGACTGTGGGAGAGGTGTCCAGAGATCTAAGTCTTTTTCCTGGCGGAGCTCTTGATGTCTCTCAGAAAAACGCATGTCAATGCGAGTGGCTAGATGAATGAGTTCATGCAGGTTAGCAGGAGTTTCTCGTGCGGCCAGAACATCTTTAATGTTGCTGGATAGGCCTTTTTTAAAGGTCGCGCAGAGGGCCTCATTATTCCAGGATAGTTCAGAAGCAAGAGTACGGAATTGTATGGCGTACTCGCCAACGGAAGAATTACCCTGGACCAGGTTCAGCAGGGCAGTCTCAGCAGAAGAGGCTCGGGCAGGTTCCTCAAAGACACTTCGAATTTCCGAGAAGAAGGAGTGTACAGAGGCAGTGACGGGGTCATTGCGGTCCCAGAGCGGTGTGGCCCATGACAGGGCTTTTCCAGACAGAAGGCTGACTACGAAAGCCACCTTAGACCTTTCAGTAGGAAAATGGTCCGACATCATCTCCATGTGCAGGGAACATTGCGAAAGAAAGCCACGGCAAAACTTAGAGTCCCCATTAAATTTGTCCGGCAAGGACAGGCGGAGGCTAGGAGTGGCCACTCGCTGCGGAAGGGGTGCAGGAGCTGGCGGAGGAGATGATTGCTGCTGAAGTTGTGACTGAAGTTGGTGCACAATGGTGGACATTTCCGACAGCTGGTGGGTTAGATGGGCGATCTGTCGGGATTGCTGAGCGACCACCGTGGTGATATCAGAGATATAAGGCAGAGGGACCTCAGCGGGATCCATGGCCGGATCTACTGTCACGATGCCGGCTGGCAGGTAGTGGATCCTCTGTGCCAGAGAGGGATGGCGAGGACCGCGCTAGTGGACCGGTTCTAAGCCACTACAGGTTTTCACCAGAGCCCGCCGCAAAGCGGGATGGTCTTGCTGTGGCGGTAGTGACCAGGTCGTATCCACTAGCAACGGCTCACCTCTCTGACTGCTGAAGATAGGCGAGGTACAAGGGAGTAGGCAGAAGCAAAGTCGGACGTAGCAGAAGGTCGGGGGCAGGCGGCAAGGTTCGTAGTCAGGGGAGATAGCAGAAGTTCTGGTACACAGGCTTTAAACACACAAAACGCTTTCACTAGGCACAAGGGCAACAAGATCCGGCAAGGAAGTGCATGGGAGGAGGTCAGATAAAGGCAGGGAGCAGATGGAAGCCAATCAAGCTAATTGGGCCAGGCACCAATCATTGGTGCACTGGCCCTTTAAGTCTCAGGGAGCTGGCGCGCGCGCGCCCTAGAGAGCGGAGCCGCGCGCGCCAGCACATGACAGCAGGGGACGGGAACGGGTAAGTGACCTGGGATGCGATTCGCGAGCGGGCGCGTCCCGCTGTGCGAATCGCATCCCCAACGGCCATGACAGTGCAGCGCTCCCGGTCAGCGGGACTGACCGGGGAGCTGCAGGGAGAAAGACGCCGTGAGCGCTCCGGGGAGGAGCGGGGACCCGGAGCGCTAGGCGTAACAATATGGCTGGTACTATTATAGTGGAGTTAGAATGATACTATTACAGGATCATATGGCTGGTACTATTATAGTGGAGTTAGAATGATACTATTACAGGATCATATGGCTGGTACTATTATAGTGGAGTTAGAATGATACTATTACACAATCATATGGCTGGTACTATTATAGTGGAGTTAGAATGATACCATTACAGGATCATATGGCTGGTACTATTTCAGTGGAGTAAGAATAATACTACTACAGGATCATATGGCTGGCACTATTATAGTGGAGTTAGAATGGTACTATTACAGGATCATATGGCTGGTACTATTATAGTGGAGTTAGAATGATACTATTACACAATCGTATGGCTGGTACTATTATAGTGGAGTTAGAATGATACTATTACACGATCATATGGCTGGTACTATTATAGTGGAGTTAGAATGATACTATTAGAGGATCATATGGCTGGTACTATTATAGTGAAGTTAGAATGATACTATTACAGGATCGTATGTCTGGTACTATTATAGTGGAGTTAGAATGATAGTATTAGAGGATCATATGGCTGGTACTATTATAGTGGAGTTAGAATGATACTATAATATGATCATATGGCTGGTACTATTATAGTGGATTTAGAATGACACTATTACAGGATCATATGGCTGGTACTATCATAGTGGTGTTAGAATGATACTATTACACGATCATATGGCTGGTACTATTATAGTGGAGTTAGAATGATACCATTACATGATCATTTGGCTGGTACTATTATAGTGGAGTGTGTATGGTGTTACTACAAAGCATATGGCTGTAAATATTATAGAGGAGTGTAGATGGTACTATTACAGGAGTATGTGACTGGTACTATTACAGTGAAGTGTTTATAGTACTATTACAAGACCATATGGCTGGTACTAATATAGTAGAGCATGTATGGTACTATTACAGGAATATTTTTCTAGTGCAAATATAGTGGAGTGTAAATGGTACTATTACAGGAGCAAGTGGCTGCTATATTACAGAGGAGTGTGTATGGTACTATTACAGGAGCATATGGCTGCCACTATTGTATTGGAGTGTAAATGATACTATTACAGTAGTATATGGCTGGTAGTATTATAGAGTATGTATGTGTGATGTCCCAGTACAGGACATGGTCCTGCACTGCACTCAGGCCCTGTCAGGTTGAGTCCTTTGGTGACCCAAGGGCTCCCCTGTAGTGTCTCCCTGGCTGCTATTATAGTGTTATTTAATGTAATAGGATTATAGTCAGTATGTCAATGTATAGTCAGTATAAAGGACCTTTGGAGGACTCCAGTAAATGTCTAAAGGACCTGTGAAATGTCATATGTTATGTTTATGTTGTCACATGTTACCCAGAGGGCACCAGTTTAATACATGACCCCAGCTTGACCAATGGGCCCTGACTCAGCCCCCCCAACAATTCTCTCTCTCTTGAACCATCATCACTTTTCTTAGACCAGCAAATACCAGAGATCTCAGTGCTACAGTCTAGTCAAGCCCTTAAGTCGATTACCGAAAGTCTATTACAAGTATAATTGGTCCCAGCAAGCTGCAAGGTCCTTCGGTGTTCCTGGCCACCTCTCTGGGATTCCGGCCCAGCTGTAGAGACTATAACAACTGTCTGACCTCAGCAAAGCCCCCATTAACCCCTTAACGATGCAGGACGTATATTTACGTCCTGCGCCGGCTCCCGCGATATGAAGCGGGATCGCGCCGCGATCCCGCATCATATCGCGTCAGTCCCGGCACTCATCAACGGCTGGGAACCGCGGCTAATACCACACATCGCCGATTGCGCGCGATGTGCGGTATTAACCCTTTAGAAGTGGCGGTCAAAGCTTCTAAAGCGAAAGTGAAAGTGACCCGGCTGCTCAGTCGGGCTGTTCGGGACCACCGCGGTGAAGTCGCGGCGTCCCGAAAAGCTTGCAGGTCACTGGGAGAGCCCTTACCTGCCTCCTCGGTGTCCGATCGGCGAATGACTGCTCCGTGCCTGAGATCCAGGCAGGAGGAGTCAAGCGCCGATAACACTGATCACAGGCATGTTAATACACGCCTTTGATCTGTGTAAAAGATCAGTGTGTGCAGTGTTATGGGTCCCTATGGGACCCATAACACTGCAAAAAAAATGTAAAAAAAAGTGTTAATAAAGGTCATTTAACCCCTTCCCTAATAAAAGTTTGAATCACCCCCCTTTTCCCATAAAAAAAATAAAACAGTGTAAAAAAAAATAATAATAAACATATGTGGTATCGCCGCGTGCGTAAATGTCCGAATTATAAAAATATATCATTAATTAAACCGCTCGGTCAATGGCGTACGCGCAAAAAAATTCCAAATTCAAAAAAAGCGCATTTTTGGTCACTTTTTATAACATTAAAAAATGAATAAAAATTGATCAAAAAGTCCGATCAAAACAAAAATCCTACCGAAACTTCAGATCACGGCGCAAAAAATGAGTCCTCATACCGCCCTGTACGTGGAAAAATAAAAAAGTTATAGGGGTCAGAAGATGACATTTTTAAACGTATAAATTTTCCTGCATGTAGTTATGATTTTTCCCAGAAGTGCGACAAAATCAAACCTGTATAAGTAGGGTATCATTTTAACCGTATGGACCTACAGAATAATGATAAGGTGTCATTTTTACCGAAATATGCACTGCGTAGAAACGGAAGCCCCCAAAAGTTACAAAATGGCATTTTTTCTTCCATTTTGTCGCACAATTAATTTTTTTTCCGTTTCGCCGTGCATTTTTGGGTAAAATGACTAATGTCACTGCAAAGTAGAATTGGTGACGCAAAAAATAAGCCATAATATGGATTTTTAGGTGGAAAATTGAAAGGGTTATGATTTTTAAAAGGTAAGGAGGAAAAAACGAAAGTGCAAAAAACGGAAAAACCCTGAGTCCTTAAGGGGTTAAACCATAACCTGGTTGTGGACTCTCATTTTCACTGCCTAACCATTGGAATAGCGGAGATACCGTTTGTGTGGTTCCGGTACCCAAAAACCACTCTGGCGTCATGAACATTACGGGTTAATAACACCTTGCCCCAGGGGTTAATACCATCTTGCCCCTGGGGTTAATACCATCTTGCCCCATCCACCTACACCGCTACACCCTGTGGTCCCGCCATCACCGTGGGTCACCACATATGATACTATTACAGTAGTATATGGCTGGTACTAGTATAGAGGAGTATGGAACTGTTAGTGGCATAAGGCAGCTAGTACTATAAAAGAGGAGCATGGATGGTATCACTAGAGGCACCCTGCCTCTAGTGATACCATCCATGCTCCTCTTTTATAGTACTAGCTGCCTTATGCCACTAACAGTTCCATCAATATGCCCCTTTGATTTCCCCAGCCACATTCCCCTTTTGTAGTGCCCAGACGTCCCAGTTTTACCAAGTTCATTCCAGTTTTGGGATCACTGTGTCTATAAAAAAGCTCTTTTGGGACACAGGGATGTCTCAGTTTCTCTGCCGTGTGCCCTCGGCCATTTTGAATAAGCAGAGGCTGTCATGGGGGGGGGGGGGGGGGTTTGTTATATGCACTGACGTGCCGTGTGCCCAGACTGCAGGAGCAGAGAAGCTGAGCAGGAGGGAGTGCAGGCTGGCCCGGGACACTAATTAATCAGCACGCCACCTTGTTAGCTTCGCTGCTCCACCTTAACCTCCAGTGATCCCGGACCGGGGGAGCAGTGGAGCACAGAAGTGGGGCATAACATTATATACTGTATATGGCTGGAGGCAACATGTCAGTGGGGGCACAGCCACAGAAAGAGGGGTCCTATAACTATATAGCTACAGCTATATGGGGGCACAGAGACAGGGGCTACAACTATATAAGGGGGCACAGAATGGGTCTAAAACTTTGTAAAGGGGTGAGCATTGTGCTGAAAAAAGGAGCCTTAAAGGGGTACTCCGCCCCTAGACATCTTATCCCCTATCCGTAGACTTGCATTGAGGGGGCATGGCTGTGATGTCACGAGCGGGGTGTGACCGTCACGAACCTCTGCCCCGCAACGCCAGTCATCTGGCACGGAGCAAAGTTCGATCCGTGCACCGGATATCTGGGGTGCCGCAGCGATCAGACATCTTATCCCTATCCTTTGGATAGGGAATAAGATGTCTAGGGGTGGAATACCCCTTTAAATGTTCATCTGGCAGGCTCTGTGGAGACAAATCTTGGCCTACAGAATTATTCATGGCAGTCTAGGCCAAATAAAGAAAAAAAAGGAAAAATGTATGATTCTGATCAGAGATACATCACCTGTGATTCACTTAGAGAAGACGTCACCTGTGAGTCACTGGATGTAATAGCACTGTAATCACTTATACAGTCTGCAGAGCTTGTATACAGCTGGGATCCACCAATATATGGTCCCTATATGTGGGAATATTGGCAAATTTTTAGGGTAATTTTATATTTGTATTTTGTCGCTAATGGGTGTTCCTATTTTTATTTTCAAAATCTGGTCACCCTAATCATGGCCACTTATCCGGTACTGTTGAAGGGTAGGCAGCTGGTATATATATATATATATATATATATATATGTATGCGCATTTTATATATAGAAGCTTCAGCATTCCAGTTTTGGTGCTGGTCACGTTGTTGTTGCGTAGCTGTCTGCATTCTGTTCATGGCGGAGGAAATGTTATTTGTTGAGGTCTGTGAGAAGACTCGGCTGTGTGAAGTCCCAGGACTGTGTGTCATTCCTTCCCCCATCCATATCTCCCGCTGGTAGCGCTTGACCAGTAAAGCTGAGCGCTCCGCGCTGCAGTCTGATGTGCGCCTCGTTCTGCATGTGCTACATGGCACCGCGCCAGGTCCTGGTCATTATTACTGTGTGAATGCAAGTCAGATGGAACAGGGCCGGAGATCTGAGAGGAGCCTGCTCAGACTTCATACTGCAGGGGTTCTTTTTTTTTTTTAACCCCTTCAGGATCCAGGAGCCGTGAAATGTGTTTTGGTCCTGATTTCGGCGCTTTGCCTTGAGCTTTGGAATATTCCTTTAAATTGTTTTCAGTAACAGGATCATCATGCGTGTCCGAACGTAATGTCAGATGTGGGCCCTCGGTAACATTTCATATGGTAATAATGTTACCCGTGTCCTATGACGTCTTTCACAAGGATGATTATAGCAACCAATTTCTGGCGCAATTTCATATGAATGTCAGTGGTCCAGGAGACAGTCATGTTTTCTCTTATTCAGTATATCAGTCCCATCAATGTGGTGGCCTAGTACAGGAGTTGCACCCGTGTACCCTAGCTCCCGTGTCCGGAGGACTCCATACAGTGACCTCTGCCCCCCCCCCCCCTCACTTATGTTCTACCTACTTTCTTAAGCAGTATGATGCACATCAAATGTGTTATTGCTTTAAGACCTGTTGTCATGGGATTAACCTGTTGTCATGTGATTGTAACCCAGTGAGGTATCAGTGACCATGTAACCTAAGGGTGACCCATGGGACCCCTCCTAGTCTCCCCCATATAAGCCCTGGGTGGAGATAGCTCACTCTCTTAGCTCTTTCTGTTTAGCTGAGTTGCAGTGAGTAGGGTTGCCACCCTGCCGGTATTTTACCGGCACAGCCGGTATTTTCATCTACATTCCGGGCTGTGCCGGTAAATTTGGATGAAAAATACCGGCCATGCAATGGCCGGTATTTTTTATTCACTGACGGGGGCGGACGGAGCAGCATCCCCAGAAGAACACTTCTTTCATGACCGGCCGTACAATGCCCAGGTCTGACACCAACAGCCTGTGACAGGGAGAGCTCCGTGCGATGACAGGAAGAGACTGTGCAGTGCTGGGGAGGGGGCGTGACCTCCTGTCTCCTCTCTCCCCTGTGCCCCGTGCAGTCTTACAACCCTCCATAGGCAGAGCAGGGAGGGGAGAAGAGGAGAGGCCATGTATCCTGTCTCCCTCTGCTGCACAGGGCGGGTGAGTGTCTGTGTATATATATGTGTGTGTGTGTGTGTGTGTGTGTGTGTGTGTGTATGTGTATAAATGTGTCTGTGTGTATATATGTGTCTGTGTGTACTGTGTATATATGTGTCTGTGTGTATATATGTGTCTGTGTGTATATATGTGTCTGTGTTTATATGTGTCTGTATATATGTGTCTGTGTCTGTGTCTCTATGTGTCTGTGTATATATGTGTGTGTGTGTGTGTGTGTGTGTGTGTGTAGGGGGGGTAAACTGCCTAATCTGGGGGACAACTATGCTGCCTAATCTGGGGGACAACTATGTTGCCTAATCTGGGGGACAACTATGCTGCCTAATCTGGGGGACAACTATGCTGCCTGATCTGGGGGACAACTATGCTCCTAATCTGGGGGACAACTATGCTGCCTAATCTGGGGGACAACTATGCTGCCTAATCTGGGGGACAACTATGCTGCCTAATCTGGGGGACAACTATGCTGCCTAATCTGGGGGACAACTATGCTGCCTAATCTGGGGGACAACTATGCTGCCTAATCTGGGGGGCAACTATGCTGCCTAATCTGGGGTACAACTATGCTGCCTAATCTGGGGGACAACTGGGGTACAACTATGCTCCTAATCTGGGGGACAACTGGGGTACAACTATGCTCCTAATCTGGGGGACAACTGGGGTACAACTATGCTCCTAATCTGGGGGACAACTGGGGTACAACTATGCTCCTAATCTGGGGGACAACTATGCTCCTAATCTGGGGGACAACTATGCTGCCTAATCTGGGGGACAACTATGCTGCCTAATCTGGGGGACAACTATGCTGCCTAATCTGGGGGACAACTATGCTGCCTAATCTGGGGGACAACTATGCTGCCTAATCTGGGGGACAACTATGCTGCCTAATCTGGGGGACAACTATGCTCCTAATCTGGGGGACAACTATGCTGCCTAATCTGGGGGACAACTATGCTCCTAATCTGGGGGACAACTATGCTCCTAATCTGGGGGACAACTATGCTCCTAATCTGGGGGACAACTATGCTCCTAATCTGGGGGACAACTATGCTGCCTAATCTGGGGTACAACTATGCTGCCTAATCTGGGGTACAACTATGCTCCTAATCTGGGGGACAACTGGGGTACAACTATGATCCTAATCTGGGGGACAACTGGGGTACAACTATGCTCCTAATCTGGGGGACAACTGGGGTACAACTATGCTTCTAATCTGGGGGACAACTGGGGTACAACTATGCTTCTAATCTGGGGGACAACTGGGGTACAACTATGCTCCTAATCTGGGGGACAACTGGGGTACAACTATGCTCCTAATCTGGGGGACAACTGGGGTACAACTATGCTCCTAATCTGGGGGACAACTGGGGTACAACTATGCTCCTAATCTGGGGGACAACTGGGGTACAACTATGCTCCTAATCTGGGGGACAACTGGGGTACAACTATGCTCCTAATCTGGGGGACAACTGGGGTACAACTATGCTCCTAATCTGGGGGACAACTGGGGTACAACTATGCTCCTAATCTGGGGGACAACTGGGGTACAACTATGCTCCTAATCTGGGGGATAACTGGGGGACAACTATGCTCCTAATCTGGGGGACAACTATGCTGCCTAATCTGGGGGACAACTATGCTGCCTGATCTGGGGGACAACTATGCTGCCTGATCTGGGGGACAACTACCCGGCCCTCCATGATATTTTTAGTTTCTCATGTGGCCCCATGGGATAAATAATTGCCCCCCCCATTCCTCCTCCACCCCGGACATTCCTTAACCTGGAGCCGCCCGGGGAAAGGAGAAAGTGAAGACAAGAGACTGGTGAGACCTCTCTGCAAAATTGTGTATTTAATGCAGTGTTTCCCAACCAGGGTGCCTCCAGCTGTTGCAAAACTATTACTCCCAGCATGCCCAGACAGCCTTTGGCTGTCCAGGCATGCTGGGAGTTGTAGTTTTGCAATAGCTGGAGGCACACTGGTTGGGAAACACTGATTTAATGTGTGAAACTATCTGCTGCGCTCTGTATCTAATCCTGTCATGTGCGATACTGTCTGCTGAGCCTGTGTATCTAATCCTGTCATGTGTGATACTGTGAGCTGAGCCTGTATATCCAAATCTGTCATGTGGGATACTATCTGCTGAGCCTGTGTATCTATATCTGTCATGTGCGATACTGTCTGCTGAGCCTGTGCATCTAAATCTGTCATGTGTGATACTGTCTGCTGAGCCTGTGTATCTAATCCTGTCATGTGGGATACTGTCTGCTGAGCCTGTGCATCTAAATCTGTCATGTGTGATACTGTCTGCTGAGCCTGTGTATCTAATCCTGTTATGTGTGATACTGTCTGCTGAGCCTGTATATCTAATCCTGTCATGTGTGATACTGTCTGCTGAGCCTGTGTATCTAATCCTGTTATGTGTGATACTGTCTGCTGATCCTGTGTATCTATATCTGTCATGTGTGATACTGTCTGATTAGCCTGTTTATCTGACGTTGCGCAGGGGGACGTCACTCGTCATCAGAGAGAGCCAGCATTGCTGTCGCGCACCACCACTACCGCCGCCGCTGGCATAAATAGGGTTTTGGTAGGTATTCTCTAAATGTTAATTTTTTTGTGCGATATAGGAAAATTCCCCCCGCATATATATTGTATCCCTCCAATCCCCTATGCCATTTTTAAACCCCCCTCCCATCCCCCATGCCATTTCTTAAACCCCTGATCCCTCAGCCCCTGTGCAATCTGGCCCCTCCCCTTTTGTAGCTCCACCCCCACATAGCCACACCCATGACCGGTATTTTTCTGAGGGAAAGGTGGCAACCCTAGCAGTGAGGTCAAGTCCTGTCAGATTGTGCCTGGAGTCCAGTGGAGGCCTAAAGTCAGTCCAGCAGCCACGGATTCCCAAGTCCATTGCCCCACAGAGCCTGGTAAGCTACAGAAGGGGTGAAGTCAGTCATAGTCTGTCATAGTCAAGTCAGTCCAAGTCATTCTGTCTCAAGTCAGCGTGGACTGCATCCAAATTATCCATGTTCACTATAAGTCCCAGCAAGCCCTAAGGTCTATGAAGTCACTGGTCACCTCCATGGGCCTAGCCAAGCTGTCTAGACTGTTACACCTGTCTGACTCAGTTAAGTTGCCGTTGTTCTGTAACTTGGCATCGGAGTCATTATTTGCCCCCATGCCTAGCCCAGGATCCAGCGGTATACCTTCGGGTGGTGTAGAGGATAAACCACACCCTGGCGTCACAAACACAAGGAGTTATTGTCATCTGCCCCTAGGGTAATTCCATCTGCCCTCATTACAACACCCTCACCACAACTTTTGGCATCTTTCGAACAGGATACGGGTGTGCGCCTTATGCCTAAAGTACCCATCCATTCTGAGCTGTGTCCAGTATTGCAGAGTAAAATTTGCACGCCGATGCGAACAAAGTTTGCGCCAGAAAGTGTACGGGACTTTGTCAGTGAAAAGTGTTTAATACAAGGCGCTTGTGAAATAGAGGGGGAGAGTTAAAGGAAAGACTGTTATCTGCCATTGTGAACTGTCCTAGAACTGTGCCGACAATGTATAAAATCAGGTCCGAAGTTATGCTATGTAACAAATCATTGCTTGTACCTGCAAGGGTTAAAGATGTGCCAGAGAAGCGTGCGAAAATGTCCTGCGCTGGTCAATGTCCCGCCCCTGGGCGTGGAAACCATGTTGCTGTATCGATGCCGAAGTGGAACTGTGAAGATTGGTCCCTTGTTGCCGGGGGGAGCGGAAGTCAGCTCAGAGCAAACTCCCCAGGTCTGTAGTACGTGTCCGGTCACCACTGTTGCCCCGGGGGCTATTTGGCGATGAGCCAGGACTGATCCAGTACATGAGAGAGCATCTTCTTCCCCTGCCAGAGAAGCCCCATCCCCCAGTTCCGACGGCCCAGTCCATGAGGGCTAGAAGAGAAGCCCAGGTGGCCAAAATTGGAGAGGGCATAAAGAATTAAGGAGTATGGGCCGAAGCTACTACCGTATGAGGAGCGACAAGCGCAGCAGCAAGACACCAAAGCATTAGAGGCCCTGTACATTAGAATGTTGGACCGACCCCGAGAGGGAGAGCCACCCCTGGAACGCCGCAGAGCCACAGTTGAAAAATTCGACAAAGTGCGGGGGTTTGGCACCCTCCTGGACTGTCGTCATGGTGGAACGATCTTGGTCAATCATCGGGCAGTGCAGAGAGACTCTCCCCTCACCACTGCATTCTCTAAAGTGAGGAGATCAGGGAATACACTCCTGTACAAAGTATGAGAGGAGAGTGGGTGGCAGCAGTGACCTATCCGAAAAATCCAACACAAATTCCTTTTGCCTACTTCCCATCGGACGACTGGGATGCAGATCCCTTTGGTATGCAGCCACCTAAAGTTAGAGGTACCGTCCAAGAGGAAGAGGTCTACTTGCCTGGGGTGCCTGTCATGGCACCAAAGTTCATGCACAAATTATCTATAGATGTGCCAAAGCCTACTCCTGTGGTCAAGGAGGTTTGGCCTAATCAGTGGGCACCAACTAAAGTGCCTTGGCCTACTCCTGCTGAGTAGAAGGTTTGGCCGGCCCAACAGGCACAAACTATTGTTCCCCCAGTGGCGCAAGCTGCTACAGTGCAAATGGTGGTTACCATCAGCCCCACCATTACTGAGTCTACCTTATCCCGGGTTACCTGGAATACCCGAGTGAGTCCATTGGAGGGGGCACAGTCCCGTGGACCCCGTTATATGTCCTAGCCTCGGAAGCAGTCTGACAGGCGAGGCTGGGATGGCAAATACCCAGGCTGAAGAGTCTACAAGTAATAACTTTGCTACTTGTCACTAACTTTGGTTTGTGAAGAGATGTTGTTGTTTTCAGGTTCCTGCAACGTTTAAGAAAAGCGCCTGGTGGACTTACCAAGAACTTCTGTAACCATTTGAATAAGTGTACGTTCTCGGCTTCTAGCCGTGATCCTTTACCAGAACTGTGGAGCGGTACTCCAAAAAATATATATATTCAGAGTAATATATTCCCGTTTATATTTTTGCACAGGTGATGCAAATGTTGTACTATATTGTTTAACACCTTAAGGACAATGGACGTGTATACACGTCCAGCCTGAATGCACGTTCAGCCATTAGGACGTGTATACTCGTGCCCAGTGCACCCACGAGATCGCGGCAGAGACTCGGCTGTAACACACAGCCGGGACCCTGCCGCAATGCCGGGACTGAAGTAAACTTCAGTCCCGGCATTTTAACCCTTACAGCCGCGGTCGGAAGTGACCACTGGCTGTAAGTGTTATGACAGAGGGAGGGAGCTCCCTCTGTCTTCCCTGCAGCACCCCGCAGCGTGATCGCGGGGTGCTGTGTGTAATCCCCGGCGGGCGGGGACCTGCGTTACTGCCGGGACAGAAGAAGACTTCGGTCCCGGCAGTTTAACCTTTACAGCCGCGGTCGGAAGCGACCGCGAGCTGTAAGGAGTTTTGACAGAGGGAGCGGGCTCCCTCTGTCTCTCTCCTGTAGCACCCTGCAACTATCGGGGGGTGCTGCTGCTTACCTGGGCAGCCGGGGGTCTTTACTAGGACCCCCAGGTCTGCCCCGGTTATTGCCTGACAGGACGTGCCTGAGGCACGTCCTGATATTATGCCTGCTAGTGTAAAACTGGCAGACAGCATATAACTGCAATGCTTTGGAATACTAAGTATTCCAAAGCATTAAAAAAAGTGTAAAAAAAATATAAAATAAATGAAAGTGTAAAAAAGAAAGTGTAAAGACAATAAATGTAAAAAAAAAAAAGTGTCAAAAAATGTAAAAAAAAATGTAAAAAAGTGTCAAAAAAGAATAATAAAAATACATTTATTAAATAAATATAATCAAAAATAAAAATGCATAATGTGTAGGATCACACGGCGCACATCTGCAGCATATTACATGCCCGCCAACAGTCACAATAATGAGCTCCCTGCTGCAGCTAGGTAGCTTTGTGTGTCCACTCAGCCACAGCAGTGATCTCGCCCCTTGTGACTGCTGGCGGGGCATCCGCGGTGTGTAATAAGCCGCGGATGTGCTCTGTGCCCCTACACTGCGTCCCGTTCATACTGCATTTCTGCAGTGTTAGAGGTATCCGTCAGCCTCACGTCAAAAAGAGTGATGCTGACATGTACTGTAGCAGCTCCAGTCATTTCTGAATGAGACTGCTACAGTATACATTGGCATCCCTTTTTTGACATGACAACGGACACCTATACTGCAGAAATACAGTATGAATGGGGACTATTCATATAATGGTGCCCTGAAAGCCAAAGGGGGCTCCTCTCCTTCTTGGTCCTACCAGGCGGTCAGGCAACCAGATATGGCCTAAGTAGGGGTACTGCCCAGCCCGGGACGAACAGGGTGATAAAATATGGGGCGCATTTCCTCCATTTCAAAGCGACTTACCAAAATGATGTTCCACAAATAAAGCCACACAATAAGGGCTCAACGTACTCACTTTTGCCCTAGGTGAATACTTTAGGGGGCGTAGTTTTGAAAATGGGGTCACTTCTGGGGGTGCGGTATTGCTCTGACAGCTAGAATGCTTTGCAAGATGAAGTGCGGCCCATAATTTGTATAATGCTATCCTGAAAGCCAAATCGTGCTCCTCTCCTTTTGGGTCCCACCATGTGGCCATGCAACCAAATATGGTCAAAGCGGGGGTATTACCGAACACGGGACGGACAGCGTAATAAAATATGGGGCGCATTTTCTACATTTCAGATGCAATGTACAAAAAATATGTCCCACAAATAATGCATTTGTGGGGAAAAAAAAGAAATTTTAAATTTTTCCACTGATTTTGTATCCATTCCAGCCACACAACAAGGACTCAAAGTACTCACTTTTGGTCTAGATGAATACTTTAGGGGGTGTAGTTTCCAAAATGGGGTCACTTGTGGGGGTTCTGTATGGTTATGGCAGCTAAAACCCTTTGCAGGCATGAAGTGCGGCCTATAATCCATTCGGCCTAAAATGATGCCCTGAAAGCCAAATGGTACACCTCTCCTTCTGGGTCCTACCACGCGGCCAAAGAACCAAATATGGCCTAAGTGGGGGTATTTCCAAACACGGGCCAAGCAGCTTAATAAAATATAGGGTGCATTTCTTGCAATATCAGAAGTGATGTACAAAAAATATGCCCCACAAATGATGCATTTGTGAAAAAATGCAAATTTCGAATTTTTAACACTGACTTTGTAATAATTCCTGCCAAAAAACTATGGTGTTAAAATACTCACTGTACCCCCTAGCGAATACCTTGTGGGGTCTAGTTTTTAAAATGGGGTCATTTGGGGGGGGGGGGGGGTGTTCCTATGTTCTACCACCTTCAAATTTCTGCAAACCTTGCATAGCACATAAAAAAAAGATGTACTTTTCAAATTTTCACAATTTTCTAAATTTCAAGTTAAATTGTTAGGCTTCTAATTAATTTAAAATGTGAATTAAAACCCCCCAAAAATGCTGTCAAAATAAAGTAGACATCTGAAAGTATAAGTTTCATAAACTATTTGGTCAGTAAGTATAAATATAAGCAACCTATTAGTGTTAAAATAGCAAAAAATCATATATTTTTTTTAAATGTCATGATTTTTTGCATTGTAAAAAAAACTACAAATGATATCGGCTTACTTTTACTATGTACCATATTTATTGGGGTATACCACGCACCGGCCTATAACACGCACCCTCATTTTACCAAGGATATTTGGGTAAAAAAAGTTTTTTACCCAAATATCCATGGTAAAATGAGGGTGCGTGTGTGTGCGTGTATACCCCGATACACCCCCAGGAAAGGCAGGGGGAGAGAGGCCGTCGCTGCCCGCTTCTCTCCCCCTGCCTTTCCTGGGGTCTAGAGCCCTGCTGCCGGCCCTTCTCTCTCCCCTGGCTATCGGCGCCGCTGCCCGTTCTGTCCCCCTGACTATCGATGCCGGCGCCGATAGCCAGGGGGAGAGAATCGGCGCCGACAGCCAGGGGGAGAGAAGGGGCAGCGGCACCCATTGCCGGCATCGCTGCCCCGTTGCCTCCCCCCATCCCCGGTGGCATAATTACCTGGGTCGGGTCCGCGCTGCTGCAGGCCTCCGGCGCACGTCCCCTGCGTCGTTGCTATGCACGGCGCGGCGCGCTGACGTCATGCGTCGCGCCGTGCAGCGCATAGCAATGACGCCGGGGACACACACTGGAGGCCTGCAGCAGCGCGGACCCGACCCAGGTAATTATGCCACCGGGGATGGGGGAAGGCAAAGGGGCAGCGGCGCCGGCAATGGGTGACGCTGTCCCTTCTCTCCCCCCTGGCTGTCGGCGCTGCTTCTCTCCCCCTGGCTATCGGCGCATCAGGGGGACAGAACGGGCAGCGGCGCCGATAGCCAGGGGGGAGAGAAGGGCCGGCAGCCAGGAAAGGCAGGGGGAGAGAAGCGGGCAGCGACGGCCTCTCTCCCCCTGCCTTTCCTGGGGGTGTATCGGCGTATAACACGCACATAGACTTTAGGCTAAAAAATTTTGCCTAAAAAGTGCGTGTTATACGCCTATAAATACGGTACATGAAGGACAACCTGTGACAAAAAAACAATGTCAGAATTATCGTGATTGGCAAAACGGTTACCAGAGTTATTCTCTAATAAAGACAGACATCCCCGATTTGTAAAAACAGGCCTGGTGTTTCAGGGGCGAACAGGTTTACTTGTGCTGGTCCTTAAGGGGTTAAGGCATATTGTAATAAATGTAAATAACGGGCTTGTTCAAAAAAAAAAATTCTCAGTATTTACTGTTTTTGTCCATGGCAATATACATAGGAGGTATCTCGAGTAGGTCAGGAGAAGCATATCCACTACCTCACTGCCAGGACAGTTACTAGCTAGGTACCGAGAGTATCTTTGTATATTTAGTCAGTCTAGCATAGATAATGCTAATGATATTTACATAGTGTTTTGTATATAAAGTGGTCAATTATCATGTCTAGTCAGGACTGTAGCTAAAATGTACCATTTTTTCTGTCCATCGTGTACAGGGTACTCTACTTGCCAGAGGGTTCCCCTGAAGCATATGTGAAGCACATATAGAGGTAGAGTAAGCATGTATAGGTAATCTTGTAATATCGTTATATTGTCTCCAAATGTGCATAGTGTTCTGGGGAGAAGTAGCAATTGCCGAAGGGCCCCAGCAGCTAAGGCATTTGGGTAAAAAGCCTCCGGCAGCCCGATCCGTATCAAATGTGTTTGTGTAAGACGTTGCAAGACTCAAAAATTTGTCCCCGGTTATTTGTTATTCATTCCTCAGACCTGAGAAGGACATTCGGTTTCAATGCCCCAGGAACTGCTTATGTTTTCTCCAGGCTGCAGTGGGCACTCACTTTCTGTCGTCCGCCCTCCAGGACTGGGCGCCGAGGACAGCTGTTGTTAAGAGGAGGAGTTTGTGGTGGCCCAGTACAAGAGTTGCACCCCTGTACCCTAGCTGCCCTGTCCGGAAGACTCCATAGAGTGACCCCTGCCCCCCCCCTGCACTTATTTTCTACCTACTCCCTTAAGTGCCTATGTTATGCAGTATGATGTACATAATATGTGTTATAGCTTTAAGACCTCTTGTCATGTGATTGTAACCCAGGGAGGTATCATTGACCATGTGACCTAAGGGTGACCCATGGTACCCCTCCTAGTCTCCCTCATATAAGCCCTGGGTGGATTATGGGGATAGAGATGTTGCTGGATGGGTGGGGGGTTGCCAAAGGCGCTAGGGGCAGTAAGTAACTCATCAATTACCCTGCAAAGCAGCTTGAATTTGTCCTTCAATACAAGTCTGTTTACATGCTGCCTATAGAAGTCTGTGGAGAGGGGGAAGGAGAAAGACCACATGAGCTTACAATGTATTTTTGATCTCCCTTCAATGCTAGATTTTACAGCTTAGACTGCTTAGTACAGCTCTGTAATGTCCTCCATGCTGCAGCTTTTTAGGGTGTCTACAGAGTTATAATAGAGCCATCCCACTTTTGTGTGTGTGTGTGTATGTGTGTATGCAGGCCTGGTGCAAGGATTTTTGCCACCCTAGGCAAAAGCTAATTTTGCTGCCCCTTGACCCCGCCCATTGGCTCCTCCCGATGTATGGCGTCGTGCACGATGTCAGGATGTTAGACGGATTTAACCTTAGTGATCGCCCCTGTCTGCCTCGGAGGTGGTGCTGCGCTCCTCCAGCAGGCTGAAAAAAGCAGATAATTATAGTACGGGTGGGGTGGTGGTTGCAAGGTGGGGTTTTACTTGATGGGCAGGTGCTTCAGGTGGGCGGGTGCTTCGGATGCTGGCTAAATTTATTGCAGCAGGCAGAGCAGCGCCCCCATCAAGAGGGCGCACTAGGTGGCTGCCTATTTTGTCTATAGGTAGAGCCGGTCCTCTGTGTGTGTGGAGTGTATGGATATGTGGGAAACATCAGAGCAGCCAATATATACCAATTAGCTTAGGGAAAACTGGGAATTAGGGATGGAGCCTGCTAAGCGGAAAACTGGTGAAAAAATGCCATAAATAAGTTATATTATGGCCAGAAATAGTGATAATACAATAGTTTATGCAAGAAAATAACTTGAAAGGACAAGTACGCTTTAAAAGGGCTATTGCCACCTTGGACATTTATGGTGTGGGGCACTTTCCGTAACTCTGCTGTTTCTGTATTTCCCCTAGAAGGGAATGAACATTCGGTGGTTATGCCAAGCAGCAGCAGACGTAGGAGGTGTTGCAAGGTCCAGACTGGTTCTGACAGGTTTTGGGTATACCCCTTACCCTAGGATAGAGAGGTTGGACTAGGGACTTCTCCTGGCTAGGAGGATCATGTGACCAAAGCATCACTCATCTGGGTAATGTAAATACAGCTTTGTTATACCAGGATGGTCTCCAAACTGTGGACCTCTAGATGTTGCAAAACTACAACTCTCAGCATGCCCAGACAGCCAACAGCTGTCTGGGCATGCTGGGAGTTGTAGTTCTGCAACATCTGGAGGTCCACAGTTTGCAGACCACTGTCTGTAGGAGGCTGTCATTCCTATGGCAGTACTGTTCTCAGCCTATGGATGGATAATGTTGTATTGCATTTCCCTACACGTTCGCCAGCCCAAATTTCACATTTCTGTGGTTAACCCCGAATGTGGCATCTGAGAGACGCATGACCTAAAATTACAGTATTCTGCTGCAGAGCGGGGGCTGGGATCGGTGCGTCAATGATATATAGCCGTTGCGGTACATAAGTCCGGCCATCGGCTGTCCGTTGCTGCAAAGACGCATAATGTGGCCAAACAAGTAGACGGTTGCCATATGTGGTTTGGAAGAAAATATGTCCTTAGTGCATTAAAATGATAATAAAATGATCACAAAAATGTAAATGAGACCCCAACATAGCAACCAGAATAAATATTTAATATGTAGTATAGCACAGGCAGGGAATAAAATGTAGGTGCTAGAGGGGCATTGGACCTAAAGCGGATGGTGCATTTACTGTTATAGCATTTCCTTGAAGCCGCCACTAGGGGTCCCCTACCATACACTCATTTTCTACAACTGAATACTAGCTGTATAAATCTGTAAGTAGTGAGCTCCCCCTAGTGTTGAATGTCGGAAGCAATGATTTTCTCATTTAATGAAAAACTCTAGTGGTATATAACTTATATGGGGGGGTCCGGCAGCTGGGGGCCCCGCTATCTCCTGTACGGGGCCCCGGCATATGGTAGTAGGAAGGGGCATGTTTGTCCCCAGCATGATGAGGCGGCCGACAGAGGGCGTGTCAGCCGCCCATTCATGCGGGGATGAAACGCTCCCTTCATGTGGACTGCCAGGACCCCGTACAGGAGATCGCGGGGGTCTCAGCGGTCAGACCCCCGTGATTTTTTACTTATCCCCTATCCTTCGCATAGGGGATAAGTTAAATACCACTACAGTACTCCTTTAACTTGTAGGACTGTAGAAAAGTACATTTCAGAATCCGAAAATATGCATCCGAGCTGCTGCAGAGCCTCCTAATACACACTTCAGCTACTACAGAACATTAAAATACATATCTCAGCTGCTGTAGAACATCATTATGCAAAATTCAGTTGCTACAGAACATCATAATGTACATCTCAGTTGCTGCAGAGCTTTATAATATAAAGCTTATAATATTCAGCTGCTGCAGTACATCATTATATAACCCTTGACTTCTGCAGAGAACATCATAATGCAGAGCATCATAATACATATCTCAGCTGCTGCAGAACATCATCCAAGACACCACATCTATTGCAGAATATCATAATACACTGCTCAGTTGCTACTGAACATCATCACACACACCCATAGCTGATGCAGAACATCATGCAAGACATCACATTTATTGCAGAATATCATAATACACATCTCAGCTGCTGCAGCACATCATACAAGACGCCATATCTATTGCAGAATATAAAAAAAACATCTAAGCTGCTGCAGAACATCATACAAGACACCACATATATTGCAGAATATAAAAAAAAACATCTCAGCTGCTGCAGAACATCATACAAGACACCACATCTATTGCAGAATATCATAATACACTGCTCAGTTGCTACTGAACATCATCACACACACCCATAGCTGATGCAGAACATCATGCAAGACACCACATTTATTGCAGAATATCATAATACACATCTCAGCTGCTGCAGAACATCATACAAGACACCATATCTATTGCAGAATATAAAAAAAAAACCATCTCAGCTGCTGCAGAACATCATACAAGACACCACTAGTGTTGAGCGGCATAGGCCATATTCGAATTCGCGAATATATGGACGAATATTCGCCATATATTCGCATATTCGAAATTTGAGCGGTTTATTTTCGCATATGTGAAAATTTGTATATGCACAAATTCGCATATTCGAAAATAAAAAAATGGCATGTACGGTAATTCGCATATGCGATTTTTTTTGCCTATACGAAAAATTTGCGTATACAAAATTCGCATATACGAAAATTAGCAT
This sequence comes from Hyla sarda, assembly GCF_029499605.1. Lineage (NCBI taxonomy): Eukaryota > Metazoa > Chordata > Amphibia > Anura > Hylidae > Hyla > Hyla sarda. Next base: position 393,441,398 of record NC_079192.1, on the reverse strand, counting down.
AGATATAAATTAGTACCACGCGAATTCGCATATACGAAAATTTGTTTATGCAACCATTAACACACACACACACAATTTCGCATATGCGAAAATTCCGCATAAAATAATTTTAGGCTATGCGAAAATTAACATAAAATATTCGCATATGCGAACATTTGCTCGCCAGTGTCACACAGTAGTATTACAGCCTTCATTACACCACACAAGCTGGAAGCAGAGAGGGATGATCACTGTGATGTGTACTGTGATTAAAAATAAAAAATAAAATTCGTAATTACGAATATATAGTGCTATATTCGCGAATATTCGTGAATTCGCGAATATGCGATATTCGCGAATAAAATTCGCATTGCGAATATTCGCGAGCAACACTAGACACCACATATATTGCAGAATATTAAAAAAAAAACATCTCAGCTGCTGCAGAACATCATACAAGACACCACATCTGTTGCAGGATATCATAATACACTGCTCAGTTGCTACAGAACATCATCACACACACCCATAGCTGATGCAGAACATCATTATGCAAAACTCAGCTGCTACAGGACATCATAATGTACATCTCAGTTGCTGCAGAGCTTTGTAATATAAAGCTTATAATATTCAGCTGCTGCAGTACATCATTATATAACCCTTGACTTCTGCAGAACATCATAATGCAGAACATCATTATACACACATCTGCTTCTGCAGAACATCATAATACACATCTCAGCTGCTGCAGAACATCATACCAGATACCACATCTATTGCAGAATATCATAATACACTGCTCAGTTGCTACAGAACATCATCACACACACCCATAACTGATGCAGAACATCATAATACAAAACTCAGCTGCTGCAGGACATTGTAATACACACCTCAGCTGCTGCAGAACATTATTACACAAAACCTAGCTGCTGCAGGACATTGTACTACATGCCTCAGCTGCTGCAGAACATTATTACACAAAACTCAGCTGCTGCAGGACATTGTCATACACACCTCAGCTGCTGCACGACATTGTAATACAGACCTCAGCTGCTGAAGTACATTGCAATACAGACCTCAGCTGCTGCAGAACATCATTATACAAAACTCAGCTGCTGCAGGACATTGTAATACACCCTCAGCTGCTGCAGAACATCATTATACTAAACTCAGCTGCTGCAGGACATTGTTAAACACACCACAGCTGCTGCAGAACATCTTAATACACACTTCATGAAGAGGGTCTTGCAGAGGGGGAGGGACATTTTCTCATATAACAGGGATCTTTTTATCTTATTGGAATAAGTTCCCCCTTATAGGGCCTGGTAATACTATATTCTACAGTCTTCCTGTTGACCTTCCCATATAACTCCTTTAATTCAGATGTTATTATAAAAGGCAAAACAGAACATTCCAGGAAAACATAAACAGCGCATTACATCTGTGTTAGGACTAGTCCAGGAATCCCGCTCCCTCACTCCACATCAGATAAGAGCTCTGCTGTCATCTGGATGGAACAACAATGATCAGCAGTACATGGAGTGAGCCCCCTTATCTCTGTGTCATCAAGGGTTACTTAATCTTGGTGGAAAAAGTGCAGGCAGCCCAGAAAAGATAAAGTATCCCTTCAAATGCGTTACAATACAATGTTTAATAAGGACAGGGACATACATAGGGGAAATGGGGCACCATAGCAAAAAGCAAAATGGAACATTCTGTAAGAGAGGAGGGACATGGGAGCAGGCTGTGTAACAAAGGGGTGGTGTAAGGAGCAGACTGTGTAACAGAGGGGGGGGCAAGGAGAGAAGTCTGTGTAACAGAGGGGGCAAGGAGAGAAGTCTGTGTAACAAAGGTTGGCAAGGATAGAAGACTGTGTAACAGAGGGGGGCAAGGAGAGAAGTCTGTGAAACAAAGGGAGGCAAGGATAGAAGACTGTGTAACAGAGGGGGGCAAGGAGAGAAGTCTGTGAAACAAAGGGAGGCAAGGAGAGAAGTCTGTGTAACAGAGGGGGGCAAGGAGAGAAGTCTGTGTAACAGAGGGGGGCAAGGAGAGAAGTCTGTTTAACAGAGGGGGCAAGGAGAGAAGTCTGTGTAACAAAGGGGGGCAAGGAGAGAAGTCTGTGTAACAGAGGGGGGCAAGGAGAGAAGTCTGTGAAACATAGGGGGGCAAGGAGAGAAGTCTGTGTAACAGAGGGGGGCAATGAGAGACGTCTGTGTAGCAGAGGGGGGCAAGGAGAGAAGTCTGTGTAACAGAGGGGGGCAAGGAGAGAAGTCTGTGTAACAAAGGGGGGCAAGGAGAGAAGTCTCTGTAATATAGGGGGGCCAGGAGAGAAGTCTGTGTAACAGAGGGGGGCAAGGAGAGAAGTCTGTGTAACAGAGGGGGGCAAGGAGAGAAGTCTGTGTAACAAAGGGGGGCCAGGAGAGAAGTCTGTGTAACAGAGGGGGGCAAGGAGAGATGTCTGTGTAACAGAGGGGGGCAAGGAGAGAAGTCTGTGAAACAAAGGGGGGCAATGAGAGAAGTCTGTGTAACAGAGGGGGCAAGGAGAGAAGTCTGTGTAAAAGAGGGGGGCAAGGAGAGAAGTCTGTGTAACAGAGGGGGCAAGGAGAGAAGTCTGTGTAACAGAGGGGGCAAGGAGAGAAGTCTGTGTAAAAGAGGGGGGAAAGGAGAGAAGTCTGTGTGACTGAGGGGGGCAAGGAGAGAAGTCTGTGTAACAGAGGAGGGCAAGGAGAGAAGTCTGTGTAACAGAGGGGGCAAGGAGAGAAGTCTGTGTAACTGAGGGGGGCAAGGAGAGAAGTCTGTGTAACAGAGGGGGGAAAGGAGAGAAGTCTGTGTAACAGAGGGGGGCAAGGAGAGAAGTCTGTGTAACAGAGGGGGGCAAGGAGAGAAGTCTGTGTAACAGAGGGAGCAAGGGGAGAAGTCTGTGTAACAGAGGGGGCAAAGAGAGAAGTCTGTGTAACAGAGGGGGGAATGGAGAGAAGTCTGTGTAACAGAGGGGGCAAGGAGAGAAGTCTGTGTAGCAGAGGGGGGCAAGGAGGGAAGTCTGTGTAACAGAGGGGGCAAGGGGAGAAGTCTGTGTAACAGAGGGGGCAAGGAGAGAAGTCTGTGTAACAAAGGGGGCAAGGAGAGAAGTCTGTGTAAAAGAGGGGGGCATGGGGAGCAGTGTATGTTACATCAGAACTAAGGAAGCCGTCTGTGTTACATGGGAGCATGGGGAGCAGGCTGTGTAACAAAGCAGGGCTATAGAAACAGTCTATGTAACAGAGGGGGGCATGGGGAGCAGTCTGTGTAACAGAAGGGCTAGAGCAGCAGTCAGTGTATGGCCCCTTTCACATTGCCATTACTCCCCGTCGAGAACGGCTGTTTAAGTCTTTTTTTTTTTGCGACTTTAACGGTCGTTCTCGTGATGGGGAGCAGAGGGCAACAACAGGTCCTGGCGGCTCCCATTTACTATTATGGGGGTGGCTGGGATCCGTTGTTTTTTTACGGGAATAGCAGGAGAAAAAGAAGGCTCTTGCAGTAATTTTTCTCCTGCTATTCTCCACGGCTCCCCTGACACCCGTCACACTGCCGTGTCATAACAGAGGGGGAATGTGTAACAGAGAAGGGCTAGAGGAGCAGTCTATTTAACAGAGGGGGGCATAAGGAGCAGTCAGCACAACAGAGGGGAGAATGGGGGCAGTCTGTGTAACAGAGGGGGGCATGGGAAGCAGTCAGAGCGGGGCATCTATAGAAGTCTGTGTAACGGGTTTTGGGGATCAGTGCGTAACAGAGGGGGACATAGGAAGCTTCAGAAATTTTCTGTTGCATGTGAACATGGTTGCAGAAAACTTACTCCTATGCATGTCTTGCGGATTGGAGTGAAATCTGATGCAGACACTGTGCTGAACTCTGACACGTGTGAATGGAGCCCAATAAGACTTTTTGATTAGGGAACCTGGCAAAAAGTGTCAGTTCCCCTGCAGCACCTCTGCAGGTGAAATGGAGCATTACACAATTTTCATTGAATTCAATGGGCTGTCCATGTAACACATGGAAATGGTGAGTCCTCCATCACTTGAGCAATAGACCCATCTACTACATTCTCTACTGCCCAAAGCTAACAATCCCTTTAAGAGAGCCCTATATATCACATAGTCACAAAGTTTTAAAGGGGTATTCCGCCCCTAGACATGATATCACCTATCCAAAGGATAGGGGATAACATGTCTGATTGCGGGAGGTCCTGCCGCAGGGATCCCCTACTATCTCCGGGCCGGTGCTTCAACTTTACGATTATGGAAGTTACACCACGCCCCCTCCATTTATGTCTATGGGGGGGCGTGATGCCTCCTCCAGTAGACATGAATGGAGGGGACGTGGCGGCTGTGTTCGCCAGGTATCGCGCACGGAACAAAGTTTGCTCCATGCACTGGATGACTGATGCGCCCCTGCAGAGATTGCGTGGTCCCCAGTGGCCAGGCCCCCGCGATAAGACATGTTATTCCCTATCCTTTGGATAGGGGATATCATGTCTAGCGACGGTGTACCCCTTTAAGGGCCCTTTCCATATTTTAAGGACCTAAAATTTTAGTAATGTGTCCAACATTTGTCAACGACCAGAAGGCTCTTCATGTCTTGAGTGGATAGATGATCTGCATTTCGCGGTTGAACTTGGACATGCAACCAGACGACCGAATTAGATGTCTCTCCTTAAGACAGCAACGCCGATAACCTGACACTAATAATTACAGTCGTGTTCTTCATCTCTTCTTCCAACGTTCAGTGGTGAATAAACCAACGTAACCAAAACGCCAAGGGGTTTGCCAGCTGAAGCCAACAGCACGAATACTGTCCTGCCAAATCAATAAGTCATGTCCTTCAAGAAGCTGAATTGGCAATGGTGTAGACTAGTCCAGTGGTCTCCAAACTATGGCCCTCCAGATGTTGCAAAACCACCACTCCCAGTATGCCCGGACAGCCGTTGGCTGACCGGCATACTATGAGTGGTGGTTCTGAAACATTTGGAGGGCCATAGCTTGAAGACCACTGGACTAGACTGATGATGGTGGAGGGCCCATAGCACTAAGCCCTGAGCAGAACAAACTCAAGCACCTGTTCACACAGGGTGGAAAGGGCCAGTTCTGCCTATAGGCAAAATAGGCAGCTGCCTAGAGCTCCGCTCTGCACCCTGCAAGAAAGTTAGTAACCAGTTAGCATCTGAAGCACCCGCCACTCATCTGGAAGCACCCGCCCAGCCAGCACCACCGTCACGTGAGGAGGGGGTTTGTGGTCTGAATCCACAAGGAAATCAGCTATGTTATATCCTTAGGTTTTGATAGGAATTTGTTAAGGGTTTGGCGCTCAGAACTTAAATTGGCTTCTTAAATCGGCTTCTTGTGCAAGGAGGAGCACTGCCAGAGCCCTGCAAAATTACCTCCAGCAGGCCACAAATGTGCAAGTGTCCACTCAAATTATCAGAAACAGACTCCATGAGGGTGGTATGAGGGCCAAATGTCCACAGGTGGGGGGTTGTACTAACAGCCCAACACTGTGCAGGTCGTTTGGCACTTGCCAGAGAACACCAAGATTGGCAAATTTGCCACTGGCGCCCTATGCTCTTCACAGATGAAGCAGGTTCACACTGAGCACATGTGACAGATGTGACAGAGTCTGGAGATGCTGTGGAGAATGTTCTGCTGCCTGCAACATCCTTCAGCATGACCGGTTTGGCGGTGGGTCAGTGATGGTGTGGGGTGGCATTTCTTTGGGGGGGCCACACAGCCCTCCATGTGCTTGTCAGAGGTAGCCTGACTGTCATTAGGTGCCAAGATGAGATCCTCAGACCCCTTGTGAGACCATATGCTGGCGCAGTTGGCCCTAGGTTCCTCCTAATGCAAGACAATGCTAGACCTCATGTGGCTGGAGTGTGTCAGCAGTTCCTATAAGAGGAAGGCATTGATGCTATGGACTGGTCCACCTGTTCCCCAGACCTGAATCTGATCGAGCACATCTGGGTCATCATGTCTCGCTCCATCCACCAATGCCACTGTTATGGCTGTGGTGAGGTGGTTTCACTAACCTGTGAGGATGATGGCGTGGGCTGTACCAGGGAGCGGAGTCTAAGGTGCCGCTGGTTTTCACCAGAGCCCGTCGCAAAGCGGGATGGACTTGCTGCGGCAGGCAGCACCCAGTTCGCTACCCCTGATACGACTCATCCCCACAGGCAGCTGAGGTATAACGTAGCACAGGAAGGATGAGACAAAGTCAGGACTGGCAGGAGGTCTGGGCTGGTGGCAATGATGCAAGGTCAGGTCACATAGCAAGAGGTCAGAAGGCAGGCAGCACAGGAGCAAGGTAAGGAAACGTAGTGTGGTGTCCCGGCACTTCATACTGTGCCTTTGTTATTAGTCCCCAAAGTCAGAGTCCCTAGGACTAACGGGGTTCGCTTCCCTAATTAGCCCCTAGTCACCCCTTAGTAACTTGATATTTATGAATATTATCTTTGTAAATATGTATATGGTGTTACTCACTTGTTTTAGCATTGCAGGACCTGCGGGTCATGTGACATGGTTCAGAACTCTATGGTATGTTGAAGGACCTTAGGTGGTTTTTGAGTCACGTGTTATCCCATAATGCCGTGTAACAGTGAGTGACAGTTGTTTTGGACCAATCCAAAACGGCCCGCCCCTGCCCATATAAGGGAGCTGCGGCCATTAATCGCTCTCTTCGCTCTTGGGTTGCTCTCACTGAATGAGGTAGGACCTCCGCAACTTTCAAGTACGTTTACTATGCCCAAAGCCTTGTGGCCTCGGCCTACACCACAGCGGTTATAGATATATAATTCCCCGCTACTCTCCACAATATCACTGGACCTAAACGCACCCCTAAATCCAGCGGATCTATGCAACGGAATCTTCCTAAAGCTAAATTGAGCTTATCTGATCTCAACCAACTGTCAATCACTGCTCAAATACAAATAGACTTTGTTCTTGGACTGTTATTGCTATTGTCTGCTTCAGAAAATCTTCAGTAAAAGTTTCTGCAAGTTTCAGTTGACAGTGGTTGTGGACAATCCATTTATTACGCACTCACCTATCGCTCTTGGGAAGGGTGGCAATGGGCCCAGCACCATTACAGTATTTAACCCTCACCCTGGCGTCACGAGTGACAAGGGTTAACAGTGCCCTTTATAATTCAGGAAAAGCAACATCCCAACTACCCTATACCCCCACCAAGGCACCACAAAGCAGCAAGGGGTCAGAAACACGGTAAAGCAAGAGAAAAGTAAACTCTTTCTCTTAGGCAATAAAGGCACAAAGGTCCGGCAAGGATTAAAGGAAGTGTGGGGTAATATAGGCTCAACTTTCCACTGTGATTTTGAGTGTGACTCCATATCCATAGGTTGATACATTTGATTTCCATTGATAATTTTTGTGTGATTTTGTTGTCAGCACATTCAACTATGTAAAGGCGAAAGTATTTCATACGATTATTTCATTCATTCAGATCTAGGATTTGTCATCTTAGTGTTCCTTTAATTTTTTTGAGCAGTGTAGTCGATGGTGTTGCTTCCCTTGTGATCTGACCAGAAGGTGCAGGCATGAGGCCTCCGGACACTAGGATTCCATGAAACAAATGTCTCAGGTTCTCAAGCTCTCAAGTCCAAAATTGCTGAAACTACTGATGGGGACCTTCACAGGTTGGCTTACTGTGGAGCAATGTGTAGACTTTTCTTTAGCCACACACCTGTGGTCCTGCAACATGATACGCAAAAGGAAGTATCTAGGGAAATCTTCCTGACAAAGAGATTAGTGTATTGCAGAGAGGTCCTTGTTCAGCATTCTCCTCTCTAACATAAACAATATTCTCTCTTTGAGAGAAGTAGAAACCTGTAGCAAAATATCCTCACAGCATGGGCAGGAACAGGAGAAGGAATAGTGATTTGGTTGTAGACAAATTGTTATGCCTAGCAGTAGTAGACCTAGGAGATCTTGCTCTGGCAATAGCCAGGCCTAAGAGGTTTCGGGTCCACCCCTTCTCCTTGGATAGAGAGGTCGGACAAAGGACTTCAGCAATTATTGGCTTGAAGAATCATGTGACCAAAGTATCATTCATCTGGGTGCAGTACATGCAGCTTTGTTAACTCTGATTATTAAAGGATGGAACGTGTAGGAGAGTACTTATGATGAGGCTTGTACAACCAGGGGGATTAAGTCATGGATGCCATTGAGTTTAAGGAGAAGTCTTATGCCGACTCATGCTGAAAAATGTATCTACAGGATAGGGGATAAGTTTTTTAGATCACGGGGGGTCCGACTGCTGGGACCCTTCTCTCCCCGGGAATGCAGCATCATGACCCCTGCTTGAAGCGGGGCCGCCATGCCCCCTCCATATATCTTTATGGGAGAGCTAAAGATATATGGAGCTAGAGATATATAGAAGGGGAGTGGCAGCCCCCGCTTCAGGCGGGGAGTTGTGACTCTTCATTCTCGGGTAGAAACGGGGCTCCGTACAGGAGATAGGGGTCCCAGCAGTCAGAACCCTCTGTGGATAGGGGATATGGTTTTCAGCATGAGTCGGCATGGAAAAAAAGGGAATATAAGAAATCTACTTGACCAAATGTATGCAGAGTTGGATTAAAATTATGAAAAATATCCGGGCATGCTGGGAGTTGTAGTTTTGAAACAGCGTCAATGTAAAAATAAAGCACAGGTTTGTGCTAAACAGTAGCCCCATAACGGAACTAGACTGTACCCACATAGAACTGCTAAAATAGGAACATCTCTACTAAATATAAACATCGGGCTATGCACTGAATATAGAATATTTTTATTCCCCATCCATCATATGTCATGGCATATGCCAGCATGCTGGAATTTCTGCCAGACTCACAGACTCTTTCAACATCAGTCACACGGACAAGCAGGAAGAAGACTAGACACGTTAAACACCTCATTATTTTACAACTAGTAATATTCAATGAGTGAATAAATAAATCTCCAGCCAAGATGTATCACAAGATAAGACAAGTATTTCAACAATGAAGGCGAAAAAAATATATCATTTAATTAAGTTGTCAGTTGTGGTAAAATCATGTGAAAAGTTATGGGCAAAAATAAAAAAAATATAAATAAATAGAAAAAACTTCCTCCATCTCTCCTTCCGCAATCATTACCATGAGCTCCAGAAGGAATATCAGCAGCATTAAATCTAGTTCCACTGTTGTCTTGTGGAAAAGTCTTGTGGCCCCTGGGAAAGGACTGAGCACATGACAGGTGCTGTGATTAGCTGTCCGTGCCTGAGCTGAAAGTCACACTGGCTCCAAAAACTGTCTGTCTGCTGCACTAATTAATCTGTAATGTTGAGTTCCACTGCATTGGAATGTTGTAAATACTGTGGTGTTCAGGAAGACTATTTTGGTGCTGCAGGTCTAGGAGGGCATGTTTAAAAGCATAAGAACGGCTAAACCAAACACAATTTTCCTGAACATAGCCAGTACATCCCTGAGACCGCTACAATTTCTCATGAAACGTTAGACAACAAGACTTACCATACAGAGAGAGTGTGTCATGCCACCTAGAGGCAGCACAGCCACAATGTTTGTGCCGTTATCAGCAACCATGTTTCTCCATATCAGATCAAGACCCGAGAGAGCCCGTGTGAAACTTCCTATGCTGTGTGGGTTTTCTTGCCCAGGCTTAGCAGATTTAATACATGTAGTGGCGCTTGACTTGTAAAGGAGGGGGGAGGAGGGTAAACTATGATCTTTCCTGTAGGGGACTGCAAGATGTCCATGAAGGAGGGCCTGGATGAGGAGGAGGATAGGTGGCAGGTGGCAGAAGTTGAACTTGATCTGTGCAATTGTGTCACTACTATTTGTAAGATGTTAAACCAGTGGGTCATAAAAGACATGTATTGGCCCTATTACACCAAGTATCTACCGTGACATTCACTTGTCTGCTCACAGACAACTGGAGTGGCCCAACCTCTCAGCTCCATGATTTTGCAAAGCAGGGATGGCTTTTTTTGGCAAAATAATGGCAACTAGGTATACCCGACCTGGGCTGGGAACATCTGTTTAGTTGCCTTAAAGGACATCTGCAGCGTGATTAACACTTTTCCCCTGTGATCTCCTGTACGGGGCAGTGGCTGTCCCGTGCAGGGAGCGTGCCAGCCGCAGCATGACGTTGCAGCTGGCATGGGTCCTCCTTACATCTCTATGGGAGAGGCGGGAAGGCAGCGTTCGTGCCTCCCCGCCTCCCCCATAGAACTGTATGGGGGACGGGGAGGAGACGGGGCGTCACCGTAGACCTCTAGGTCGACGCTATGTGCCTTAGCGCTCACCATGAGCGCTAATGGCGGCGCCCCGTACAGGAGATCACAGGGGGTCCCAGTGGTCAGACCCCCCCACAATCAAACACTTATCCCCTATCCTGTGGATAGGGGATAAGTGTCATAACGCTGCAGTTGTCCTTTAAAGCCGTGGAGTCAACAAGATAGTAGGAAAGCTCCTGCACCACCAACAACTTGGCCAGGTGTGAATTGAGGCGCACTACAACAGGGTGACTCGTTAAATACTCTAGTCCAGGGCTGGACTGGCCTACAGGGAAAATTCCTGGCAATGGCCGGCTCGTGCTCAGCCAACTGACCCGGTCCCATAGAAGGGAGCACGGCCAGGCATTCCACTTACACTAGCATACAAGGTCCTGATACTAGTATCAGGACCTTGTATACAGAAGTTACAGAGTGGTGGGGCTGGGAGCTATATGCTCCCGGCCCCACCACTCACTTCACTCACCCAATCTGAAGAAGCCACACAGGACATCTGCATCAGGGCACAGGTGGAACGGTGATGTGATGTCATCACGCTGCCTGCACTAGGAGGCGGGCGTTACTGGGTGGTCGGACAGAATGGTGTTTCTGGGGGCTATTTTTACCTCTAGGGTACCCTTTACCCTAGGGGCAGATGGCATTAACCCCTTGTGTTCGTGATGCCAGGGCGTAGTTATCCTCTTTAACACCCGAGGTATGGCCGCTGGTTCCTGGGCTAGGAGCGTGGCAAATAATTACTCTGATGCAAAGCTACGGAACAACGGCAGCTTTACTGAGGCCATGACGTCATGCTGCGGCCCAAACGCCTTCTGCACGGGAGAGCCGGGGCATCGTACAGGAAATCACAGGGGGTCCCTGTGTTCGGGCCAACCGTGATCAGACACTTATCCTGTGGATAGGGGATAAGTAGTTTATGCTACTTTAAATGCTCATGTCTCAGCTTTACTGTATAGGCCAGGACAGAATAAACAGAGTCATCTCATTATCATCAATGGATGACAACATTATTTAAAGTATTTTTTTTTCTTTTTTACTACCCTCATAAAAAATGAGAGCTACAAATATTTCTGTTTTCTCACTAACAGGTGGAATCCACATCTTGTTTTCTGCAGATCACATGTCAGGTTACTGTATAGGCTGGGACAGAATAAGCAGAGTCATCTTATTATCATTAAAGGATGGCAATCTATTTAAAGTATTTTTTTTTTTTACTTTTTTACTACAAACATAAAAAATTAGAGCTACATATATTTCTGTTTTCTCACTAGCAGGTGGTATACGCATCTTGTTTTCTGCAGATCACATTTCAGCTTTACTGTATAGGCTGGAACAGAATAAGCAGAGCTATCTCATTATCATTAGTTGGTTGCAGATCTGTTGACATGTCTGATTTACTGACAGAAACCTAAATGAGCCAAGATAGAAAAACTAGACTCTTTACACACAGATAGGGCTGTGTATAGTTGCTCCATTCACTCCCCAGTTTCTGGGCAAGAAAATCCTTTTCTCACTGACATTCTATGATATTACTCTGTCTATAGCCTTTCATTCATTGCAGCTGCCATAAAATGTACACAACCTCTAGACAGGACAGTATTGCCTGTTTCCAATATGGCCGCCTTCGGGAAAGAAGAACTAACCCACTATTTACCTTTTACACTTTGACAGTTTTTCCTAGGCAATTACTTTTTTATTACCAACAATATTTAGCTACAATGAATAGTTATGGGTTATCATATAATATACAAAGGGTTGAATTTCCCTTTGACTGCACCATTGTTAGGGTGAGGGCTAATTGCTGGCTCAGAATATGTTGTGTATTGGTTGTAAAGCTATAACTCTTGGCACCGGCTCATGTTTATACTGCAATCTGTTTTGCATACACTCGATGGCTTATTTAGCCAGAATCGTTTCATTTGTAAAAATAGACCAAAAATACCATTTCAGTCTTAATGTATCTGATTTCCTACCAAAGTCCAGAGCGGTTTGTCAAATCCTTACTTCTAATATTTTCCAGATCTTTTCCTGCCAGGCTTGTGGTATCAGTCTAATTTAGATGGAGCGAGAGTCACACTGTGTGTATTTTTTACATTCTTTGCTAGTCCTTTTCCTTTTTTTATATATTTCTTTTAGGCCCTGCTGTAAATGATGGACATTCTTGGTCTCCATACTCGGCACAATTGCCACGTCAGCATTAATGTCTACATTTGTCACTTAGGCGGGTTAGCTGACGGCTGCTTCGAGCCGCTGTCATTCATCATGCCGTAGTGAAGGTCCACCCATGATGATCAAGGAAATAAGAAATTACTTCAACCACATAAATATGACTGGAGAAATGGAAGCGGCGGTCTGTTTTTGATCTCTAAAAAATGGTGGCCAAATACCTAGACAAAAAGAAAATCAAATTAGACTTAATTTTAGTCGGGGTACACCCATTAGTCTTCAGGTATTAGGTCTTATTTTGATAAACCCTGCCAACGGAATCAGAGGTAACAGAATGGGTCACAAGTTTGGGAAATTTTAGTTGAGTACAGTGGATTCCCTATAGATCACATTAAAATAAGTTCCCCATTATGGTGCTGTGCTTTGCCACCTAGGACATAAGGGACTGGGCAGTGACGTACACAGAAGAAAGGGTCCCCATAGCAAATATCTAAATGAGCCTCCTATTATGGCATCTAATTTTGCCTCCCAGGACAGAAAGGTCTTGGGTTCCTTTTCCCATACCATGACCCATTAGCCAATACCACCCTGACAATACAGTTCCCTGGAGAGAGGGGCTCTTCACTGTTACTTACCAACACATAAAGGAATGAGACCAACCAGAACAGGGCCTCCTCTTCTGGTTGGTCTCATTCCTTTATGTGTTGGTAAGTACCCCCCATAGCAGCTGCGTGGTCTGCACTATAGTACATACACCCTTGGGTCTGGTGTTTTTTCACCACCCTAAGACCTTACCAAGACCCTTGGGCTTATCCCCTGTCCACTTGATGTAGTTTATCTAGAAAGTTAAGGAGTTCTGCACCACCAGTCTATTACATTGCTGTTGGATGACCTTAGGCCACTTTTGGTACAACAAATCACGTAATTCGGCTTTGTTTGATGGCTTGTGACCATCCATCTTCCTCTTGATCAAATTTCAGAGGTTTTCAATGGTGTTCAGGTTGGACTGGCCATGACAGGGTCTTGATCTGGTGGTCATCGATCCACACCGTGGTTGACCTGGCTGCATGTTGAGAGAACATTGCCAAAGCAAAAAGAAGGTGTTCTTCCGTGATAACCTTGTACTTGGCTTGATTCACAAAGACAAATCTAACCGATCCCAGTCTTGCGGTCCTGACGTCCTGTCTCGGAGGCAGGGCCCGGCACAAAAACCTGTTGTAAATAAAATACATGCATTTTTTTTACTGTATGTGAACATGGCCTAAAAAAAAAAAAAGTGGAACGTAAGAAAGAAAAGGCAGCAAAACTTCCAGCACTTGAGCCAAGAATCAGTCAAGTTAATATGCCGAAGAAAATAAGAAAGTGGATACAGTAGTTCGCCGTGTGTTGCTAGGAGCATGAAACCCCATTTTTGGCCAGACTTCACTAGTTTCAGTGATTTTTCACATCTGTTTCGAAATTTGTCTTCCGACCAAAGCATTTCTTTGATACAGAGCCCCAGATTATTCTCGGGAATGTCTGATGTTCCCCACTTTTCACCAAATTCTCTTCACCCGTCAGATGTGGGATTCCTGTGCGTAGCAGCTGTGAGACATGACCCCCTCAGGTAATGTGGCCTCGGTGTTGGCCAGTTTTGTTTCTCTTGTCCTAGAGTCTGAAGGCAGAGGTGTAGCTTCTAAATGCATGCTGTTTCGGGGTCGGAAGTGGAGATCATCCACATTCCTGAAATATTTCCAGATTTTCCAGATATCAGTGATTTTCTCTTCATTTGTATTTATGACTGATGGTCAAACATCAAACAACTTAGATTCTTCCTGAAATTCAATTTTTCCAGAGCCAGATGTATAATCATTCATTCTGGAAACTTTAGAGGGGTACTCCACCCCTAGACATCTTATCCCCTATTCAAAGGGTAGGGCATAAGATGTTTGATCGCGGGGGACCCCTGCGATCTCAGCTGCGGCATCCCAGACATCCGGTGCACGGAGCGAACTTCACCCCTTGCTGGATGACTGGCGATGCGGGGCAGAGGTTTGTGACGTCACGGCCACGCCCCCTCAATGCAAGTCTATAGGAGGGGGCGTGACGTCCGTCACGCCCCCTCCCATAGACTTGCATTGAGGGTGTGTGCCGTGACATCTCGAGCGGGCTGTGATCGTGACGTCATGAGCTTCCGGCAATGCACGCTACGCTCTAAACGTTCGCCGGGTGCAGCAAGGAGATCTCGAGGATCCCCAGCGGTGGGATCGCCGCAATCAAACATCTTATCCCCTATTTTTTGGATAGGGGATAAGATGTCTAAAGGCGAAGTAACCCTTTAATGGTTGAACATTGGTTGATCCTCCACAGCAGATCACCCCCCCCCCCATAAGTGTACTGTGTGGGTGGGGGGATCCACTCCACTAGACCACCAAGGACAGATTAAAGGTCCCTTTAGACGCTATTGCCAGCAGCGATCTAAAGGGTTAATAGCCGGCTGAAGCAATCGCCGCATGTCGGCTATTAATGGTGGCCCCCAGCTACTGAAAACAGCTGAGGGTCACCAGGTATGGAGTCAGGAGCCCGCTCCATACACCCTGAGCGGTTCCATGACGGACTAGGTCCGTCGTGGGTCGCGAAGGGGTAAAAAATCTTCTTGGGGCGGCAATGTGCCACACCTGTGAAGGTGCCGCCTGGGTCCAATGGACCTAGTGGGACACATTGTAGGGCCGGGCCTGCTTCCTGTGATCCTTGAGCCAGTTTCCTATGCCATTATTTGATGGCACCTGCTTCTATCATGTTTTGGGCCAATATAGGTCAAAAAGGCATTCTGGTGTATAGCTTAGTCTAGGGTTAAATAGGCCAAATGTAGTCTATTTTTGAGCATGCTTGGTCTGCTTCATGGCAGGTCTATGCTTTGTCCAAACAAAACATGTTTGGAACATAGCCTAAATATAAAAATAAAAAAGTGTAGACTACATTTTGTCTTTTACATTTTTAGAGACAAAATAGCCCAAAAACATGTCTCAATCACTTTCGGCTATTTTAATCAGATTTTTGCAAAATAAGTTAAAATGGAAAAAAAATCCTTGAAAAACTACAGAGGATTGAGATAGTTGGAGGTGTCAGGATGCCTTTACCTCTTTCTGTTTCATAGTCACTGACAATGGGATTCTAGTTTTGGGTTGGGACCATAATCTATCAGTTTCCAAACCTGAAATGTCTCTTTCACGTTCATCTCTGCAGATGTTCCACAGCTGTCTACTTTTCGGCCTTATCAATTGCTGTTTTAGGGAGTGTTCTTGAATCAGCAGAAAAATAAATTTCTTCGAAATATATAATAGTAGCACATGCCAAGATCTTATTCTTTTTATGGCCATCTCCTGAAAATTCACAGCTGGGAAAATGAAGCTTCCAGTAGACTAAAGATAATGTCTAAGCTTCATAGATAGTCTACATCCTTCTACGAGACAAGGAAGACCACTGACGGCTCTTCTCTGTACCTGAGGTGAACTTCCAACCCGTAACTTATCATTTTAGGATGTCTGTCCCATAAAGAAGTCAACTGAGGAGAGACGAGTCTGACTATAAGACCGGGGGAACAAGTTAACCTTATTTATCAATGAATAAAGGGTATTTTGACATTTTGTTCAGCCATGAAAAGGTCACACCTTTTGGGGGTCCTTTTTCCATTTGTTGTGTTAAATGATTGGGCTCCAGGACTCCATTTCTGACCATGTGTGTGTTAGAGTAGTTAAGTCAATGAGTGGTTGACTAAGAAATGGTTTATGGCCAAGAGGTGGAAGAGGGTTGAAGCATCTGTGTAATGACAAGTGGGTGTGGACCCACTGTGCCACCTAAATGGTTTGACCTTGTGCCCCTCCTGAGGACCTTGTCTAAGTAGTCCCTGGTTTTCACCCTTTATCACCTCTATATATCTCGACTTTGCTAAAGGGGGGCCACCAGGTTGCTAGCTGTAGAACTGGTCCCAGTTTAGGTGGCAGCTGACCTGCCAGGCCAAAGGACAACCATGCGAAACCTGGATGGAACAGGCAAGAGAGGAGTCCAGGTACTGCATTTTGAAGTGTTTTAACTGTGATTTGTATAGTTAATGATGTAATCCTGTAGTTCACAGGGAGTCAACTGATCCAGGATAGACCACTTCCTCTAACACATTAAAGGAGTTCTGTAGTAAAAAAATAACTTATCCCCTATCCAAAGGATAGGGGATAAGTTATAGATGGCGGGGGTCCGAGCGCTGGAACCCCCTGTGATCTCCTGAATGGGGCCCCAGCAGTCTGGTGGAAGGGGGCGTGCCAGCCGACACGCCCCCTCCATATATCCCATAGAGATACATGGAGCAGGTGTGTCGGCCACAGCTTCCTGCGGGGGTTGAAACGACATATACATTAAATATACCCATTCACCCAAATAAGGCCAAAAGAGTGTCCTGGTACACCGCCTTGTGTGTCTAGTCTTCATAGCCAGGCTATGATCCCTCCCCTCAGGGTCAAGCATGGAACATTGGTAGTCAATACCCTTATAGAATCTCACATTAACATTGTGGATTGCCAACCAGTCAGTGTCATGTGTGTCATGGTGTTCCCAGTTACCATAAGGACTTAAAGTGTACCCGTCACTTAAAAAAGTTTTTATGTCACCTGTATTCAGACCCTCATGGATTGCTAAAATGAAGGGAAGAAGCACAAGGCCGAGCATCTGTATACGTTAAAAGTTTTTTGAAGTGACAGTGCCCATTTAAGTGGTCATACATATTGTTAAATACCAAAGACCAATGACTTCCACTGAGAATTCGTCCTGAAAATCCATAGAAACTGAAAAAGTGGAGCATGTTAGAAGGGGTCTTTTTTAAACGATGAGAAAAGCTCTCATAGCCTGAAATAACCAGTGGTGCTTCCAAGAGAGAAAGTTCAGATCAGATCTACTAAGGAAACTGAGGGGGAAAATCTATTGATGGGACAGATACTGCACACTCACTGTATAAAGATAGGCCGACATCTGAACTGAAGACCCCTAGACAGTGAATGGAGTGGTAACTCCATTCACTTGGAAACTTTGACTTTAGTTATCATGATCATGGGGGTCCCAGTGGTCGGACCTCCACCAATAAGTTAGTTATCCCCTTTCCTTGTTATAGAAAATAACATTTAAAAGGGGTACTCCGGTGGAAAACAAATTTTTTAAAGTCAACTGGTGCCAAAAAGTTAAGGGGGTACTCCGTTCCCCAGCGTTTGAAACACTCCCTCAATGCAAGTCTATGGGAGGGGGCAGGACGGCTGTCACGCCCCCTCTCATAGGCTTGCATTGAAGGGGCGGGGTGTGGCATTATGAGGGGGCGGGACTATGACATCACGAGCTTCCGGCGCCGGCCCCAGCGTTTGGAACTGTTTTTTTCCAAAAGCTGAGCAGCGGAGTGCCCCTTTAAACATATTTGTAAATGACTTCTGTTTAAAAATCTTAACCCTTCCAGTACTTCTCAGCTGCTGTATACTACAGAGGAAGTTGTATAGTTCTTTCTAGTCTGACCACAGTGCTCTCTGCTGACACCTCTGCCCGTGTCAGGAACTGTCCAGAGTAGCAAAGAACTACACAACTTCCTGTGGAGCATACAGCATCTGATAAGTACTGAAAGGGTTAAGGTTTTTAAATAAAAGTAGTTTACAAATCTGTAACTTTTTGTCACCAGCTGATTAAAAAAAACAAACATTTCCACTGGAGTACCCCTTCAATTTTTGGATAATCACCTTAAAGGGGTTCTCCACCATAAGGTGATTCTTGTACGTACCTGGCAGACTGTAATGGATCTGCGCTTGTCTTGGGGCTAAATGGCTATGTTGTGAGATTATCATAACACTGTGGCTAGCTTTTTGTGAACTGGTATTTCCTGTTTGAGTTTCCTTCTTTTGCTTACAAATCCCAGAATTCAATTTTCCTCCTTCCCACACATCAGCCACCCCACCCATTGAAACATAAATGAGCTGCATCCATTCAAAAGACCTGTGGTTTTCAATCAGGGTGCCTACAGCTGTTGCATTAGTTGCAGATTGATCTCTCTCCCACCAAGCGATCGCTCCACCCATTGAAGCAGACAGGCTCCCTGTCATCAGCTGACTAGTGAGTCAGGTCTCGGCCGCATTGCAAGCTGGGAAAAATCTGAGACAACAGTCATTTTGTATGATGTTAAAAATAAATATTGGGGTGAAAATCACAGAATTGTGAGAAAACCATCACACACAGGTACAAACACTATATTATGAACTACACTAACTTTACAGCCCCTGTAGCATAGTCAAATAAAAAAAATTCCTGGAATACCCCTTTAAATTCATATCTTATTATCCCCTTCATATTTAAATCAGCCTCTTTCCACTCTTTATAGAAGCATATTTACAAAAACAACAACAACAAAAAAAACCACAAAACTTTATTAGGGCCCTGGATTTCTGAGGAGTTCCTACAAAAGGAAGATGTCTTCCTTGGTAGTGTTGAGCGGCATAGGCCATATTCGAATTCGCGAATATTCGCGAATATATGGACGCATATTCGTCATATATTCGCGAATATTCGCATATTCGTAATATTCTCGATTTATTTTCGCATATACGAAGATTCGCATATGCGAAAATTAACATAAGCAAAAATTCGTATGTGCGAAAATTAGCATATGCGAAAATTCGCACACCAGTCTCACACAGTAGTATTAGAGCCTTCTTTACACCACACAAGCTGGAAGCAGAGAGGGGTGATCACTGTGATGTGTACTGTGGAAAAAAACAAAACAAACGAATATTCGTAATTACGAATATATAGCGCTATATTCGCGAATAAAATTCGTATTGCGAATATTCGCGACCAACACTATTCCTTGGTCACTGCCTGTTAGGGATCAGGGATCATGGATGTAGCCCATTGTAGATGTGTAGATATTTCAGATGATGTCTATATTTACGGTGGAATAAATTACCATATGTGAATGGAAGATTCTAATCATGGGCCATAATATTTCTATCCTGTTTCTAGACCTGTCTTTTTTATTAGAGATACCAGTGGAATGTAGTTTCAAATGACATGAACGATGGAAAAGACAGCATGTATTGACTGGGTGGTTGTGACATCTGTTAGTGATCTTTACCAAATGGCCTCCAACAGGGGGCGACGCCTTCTGGTCTTCGATAGTTACCAGTCCAAGAAACATAAACATGTGTAAGAAAAATGACGTCCAATGCAACGTATGTTCATAATTCTTTTTTATTAGCGGTTCTGGAAAATACCCATCTAATAGGATATTACCTGTTTTTAACATGTCCCCTGAAATCTGATGCCAACCGTAACTCTGGTGATGGAGAAGATTACGCAATAGTCAGTGAAGAGTTCATCCGCATCAGGAACACTCTAAAGTCTTGACCCAGGAACTAACCATTTCAATTCAATGTTACTTAAAGGGGCATTCCGCTGCTCAGAGTTTGGAACAAACTGTTCCGAACGCTGGACCCGGGAGCTTGTGATGTCATAGCCCCGCCCCCTCATGACATCATGTCCCGCCCCCTCAATGCAAGTCTATGGGAGGGGGCGTGACAGCCGTCATGCCCCCTCCCATAGACTTGCATTGAGGGGCATGGCGTGACATCATGATGGGGCGGAGCTATGATGTCACGAGCACCAGGCGCTGGCTCCAGCGTTAGGAACAGTTTGTTCCAAACTCTGAGCAGCGGAATGCCCCTTTAACCCCTTAAGGACCAGGCACGTATGAGTACGTCCCTGCGCCCTGGGTCTTAAGGACCAGGCACGTACTCATACGTCCGTGGGAATTTCGCATCCCGCCATGCACCGGGCGGGTTGCGAAACCGGGCGCCTGCTGAAATCGTTCAGCAGGCGCCCGGTTTCGCAACCCGCCCGGCACGTGGCGGAATATGAAATTGCTGAGGCAAATGCTGAGGGGGATCCTGAGACTCCCCCATGTCGGCGATCGCAGAAAATTGCATGTCAATTCAGACATGCGATTTTCTGCTGTTTCGGGCTGATTGGGTCTCAGGTGACCTGATCACCCAGAAAATAGTGATGATCTAACCTGTCAGTGACAGCCCAGATCATCTTGCAGGGTAGGAGTGAGGTCGCAGTGATGCGATCTCCTCCTATCCCCTGCCATTGGTCAGAACTGATTCTGACCAATGGCAGAGCAGGACAGTGGGTTGCCATGGCAACCCCCCCCCATCCTGCCATGGCAACCCCCCCCCCCGTCCTGCCCACCCCTGGATGTCGCGGGGAACATGCGGAGAAGATGGAGGTCGGTACCTGCAGGAGAAGATGCCTGGGAACAGCTGATCGTCGCTGCAGACTGCTGGATTCTGGCTCAGGTAGGGAAGCGAGGTGGGGGGGGGGGAATGAAAGTGAAAGTAAAGTGATCTTTACTGTGGCAACCACTAGGAAGGCCAAACTGCAACTCTCAGCATGCCCAGACAGCCTTTGGGTCTGGAGGGTCACAGTTTGGGGACTACTGTTACAGTGGTGCCCAAACGGTAGCCCTCCAGATGTTGCCAAACTACAACTCTCAGCATGCCTAGACTGCCCAGGCATGCTTGGAGTTGTAGTTCTGTAACATCTGTCCCTCCAGATTTACTACTTTGAAGCCCTCTAATTTTTTCAAAAAGTAAAAATATGTCCATTTTATGATGCCAACATAAAGTGGACATATTGTATTTGTGAATAAAAATAACATTTATTTGGAATATCCATTTTCCTTACAAGCAGAGAGCTTTAAAGTTAGAAAAATGCTAAATTTTCAAAATTTTCATGAAATTTGGGGATTTTTCACCAAAAAAGGATGCAAGTAACGACGAAAATTTACCACCAAAATAAAGTAGAATATGTCACAAAAAAACAATCTCAGAATCAGAATATTCAGTAAAAGCGTTTTAGAGATATTAATTCTTAAAGTGACAGTGGTCAGATGTGCAAAAAACGCTCTGGTCCTACAGTGAAAATTGGCCTGGTCCTTAAGGGGTTAAGTAACATTGAATTGAAATGGTTAGTTCCTGGGTCAAGACTTTAGAGTGTTCCGAATGTGGATGAACTCTTCCAAACGCTGAGCAGCGGAGTACCCCTTTAAGATTCAATGCCAAAACAATATAAATTAGGAAGCAGTGGAATGTTAAATTGTATGGAAACAATATTTAAAGGAGTTGTCAGGTTATCAAAAAACGAGTTTTAGGCCATTTTGAGTGAGTAGAATGACTTGGAATATCCATTAGTCAACCAGAGTAGAGAATGTCTATAAAGAGGGTCTCCCTTTATCTGAAGGACCCAGCATATAAATGCATCAAATTGCCAGTTTATTGATAACAGTGGGCTGCTTGTAATGCCTCATTTTCCCTGTGGGGGCACTGCTAGGGAATCAAACACTTGTTGATAGATTTTACTCGGTAAAATATGGATACACAGGTTCTAAGTACGAAATGGGTTTCAACACTACTAAAAAGGTGTAGTGCCTTAGTGCCTATGGGACCCCTGCTGCTGCAACAGAGTGCCTTCAGTGGGAACGGACAGGGGAGTAGCTATAGAGGTAGCAGAGGTCACAGCCACACCAGGGCCCTGGTGCCCTGGTGCCCTGGTGCCTGGTGTCTTTCTGGTTCTGTTACTTTTTGGCTTGGCTTTTGACTACCCTTTGGCTCTTTGTTATTGTACTCTGTTCCCTCCTGGCTTTGACTCGGCTCGTTGACTTCGTATTCAGTGTGCGTGTTTAGGTTTATTTCCGTTAGTTTTATGCTGCCTCCAGCTCTTTGTCAGTTTTTGTAGTTTATTGTTTTGAACTGAGACTGTTCCTCACTTATTTGGGAAGGGAGCATCACCATGGTTGTTGACCGCTGCCTAGGGCGGGTACACAAGTAGGCAGGGACAGAGGGAGTGGGGCGAGATCAGGGCTGCACTCTATCCCTGCCCGTCGTGACACAGGGTTTCCTTTCTTTTCAATGACAGACACTTTGGAAGGAAACCTCAATAAAATAGGCCTGCACGAGCCATCTGTACATAACATTTAGCATAATAATAGGACGCCCCGAGGCACAGCTCCATAAATCACTTTAGACAAATAGCAGGAAAGATGTTGACAGTAGCCATGTTCCCCCGACAGATGTTGAAAACATAGAAACAACTTCATCCAACTTCCATTTATTTATCCAAGTATTCGAAATCTGATAAATGTCAATTGCCGCTTATCATTTATCAACTCCTGGTTTCCATCAAGATAATTGTATGTCCGCAGCCTATAAAACTGTGCCGTTTCCTTCTGTAGAATAGGACGGATCCAAGATGAAAAGTGCAGGAAGACGGCGAACATGACTTTTACATTACTGTACGAAAAAAAAAAAAAAAACGCCAAGAGCTAGAGAAAAATCTGGAGCTAATGAATACCTGCCTCTCCACCGGGCCGGGCAGAAGGATGTCTCTGAGGGCTTAGCCGGCTGGAGATTGCCTAACGCCTGATACTCTGCATACCTTCTCCGTACTGTCCTGTGATCTCCTAGTCATATCTTACACTGTCATAGTCTTTATAGACTATGTACCACTCCCTGAACCTTATTACTTATTTATATATGTATCACTGCTAGGGTTATAGGAGACTGGGAAAGCTGGATGGCACTCAGTATGCACACCATCCAGCTTTCCCAAAGAGCTCCAATATGGCTGCTTTACCAGACAGAAATTCTCTTCAGGAGACTGTGAAAGCTGGGTGGCAGGCAGTACATAGTCCAGAGCTCACAGTACCCCCGCCACCAATATTGTGTTATTTATGTATCATTATTGATTTCTTCTCCCACAAGGTTTAGGTAGGAAGACTGGGCGTTGCCCAGTCTTCCTACCTAAACCTTGTGGGAGAAGAAATCAATAATGATATATAAATAACACAATACTGAAGGGGTACTGTGAGCCCCGGACTGTGTACTGCCTGCCACCCAGCTTTCCCAGTCTCCTGAAGAGAATGTCTGTCTGGTAAAGCAGCAATATTGGAGATCTTTGGGAAGCTGGGTGGTGTGCATACTGTGTGCCACCCAGCTTTTCTAGACTCCTAAAGCCCTAGCAGTGATAGGCCGATCATCCTCTCTGTACTACTCACTACAGGTGCACTGACATATCCTTTTCCTGCCCCCTGCACTGATGTCTTTCTTCCTCCTCACTCTTCTCTCAGACCACAATACATTTTCTCTCCCCCACCCTTCCCGTCCCCTCTCCCTGCCGCTGCACTAACTATTCTCTGCACTGCCAGACAGTTAAATCATACTTTATCATGATGTTAGTCCAGCAGCAGAATGTTTAATACCCATGGGACTTTTTGACCATCTCCTCATCGTGTTACTCTTGGGCTGTGGAGATTGTCCAGGATTTTTAAACACCCTGCCACCAGGCCAATGTCATGGTAAAGTATGATTTAACTGTTTGGGCTCCATTGTTTTTCTCTCAGACTGCAGAGATTGTTGGTTCCTGGATATCCCTAAGCTCTACAATATTTTTATTTGACGTATAAGTAACATGTGTACCAAGTGTAATGAAAATATCTCCAGCCATTGGGAGTTAATTGGTAACATACACATACGTTCAAATATATAATATATATATATATATATATATATATATATATATATATATATATATATATGATTAAGCTCACCAGGCCAGCAGCAGCTATATCACAATAGTTTATCTTTTTTTTCCCACTGAAGTGCTGCCCCCTCAACACTGCCGCCCTAGGCACAGGCCCACAGGTACCTAATGGTAACTATGGACCTGCACATATCCCCTAGTTATCTAAGTTTGAACTGCTGGGAGTCTGGTTATTGTATTATAGCCACGTCATATCGGTCTATGGCTTGGAGGTTATAGAAATCTTTTTTTCTCTGTATACTTTGTAGGATATTGTGTACAGGAAAAGTTTGGAGCAATAAAGTTTATTGTGAAATTTTCCAGGTCCCCCCTCCCAATATGAGGCAATGGCGGCACTTACAGTGCTGTGTTTTGTTGAGTTATTATAAGAGGCGGCACATGCAGATAAGATCAGTCTACATTATAGTCTATGGAGAGTTGGGGATCTGAGCATCCTCTATTTTTCCCTGAACTATAATTTTGAAGTCTATGTATACTGCAATTATTCTTTTTGTTGTTGTTTGAGAGTAAAAAATTTGCATCCTCGAAATTTTGGGTCTACAGCTCCAATGCACGACTATGTGTCTCCATGGTTACAAACGACAAACAGGCATTTGACATGTGTTGGCCGAACAATCTGATGTGTATAGGCCCAGTCAACAATCTAATGTGTATAGGGACTATCCCCCCCCCCCTCACACACCCGACAGACGATGTAGACACATAGGTATGTGTGTAGAAGCTGTATACAGATAACAGTAGGATATAGTCCATATTCAGACCTGTAGTAAGCCAGTACGACAACTATACAACGTGATTTCATATTGATAAACTACCCTGAGCAAAATTCATTATGAGAGGATTCCCTGCAAATCAGCCATAGATGTAGCCAAAGACAGGAATCCATGCCCCTGTACGTACTAAGTGGTGAAATATACACGGATGCTCAGTGAATATTTCCTGGGCTGGGACACGTCGACCGGCAGATGTAGAGTGTAAGCAGTAATGCATACAGCATCACTGCTTACCTTTGGGCGGCCCAGTGTAGGACAGCATGGAAATCATATGCAGGGACAGGGACTCTTGTATTTGACAGGAGTCCCTGCTATTGTGCTTGCTGAGCATTAAGGCATTCATACAGCAAAGCATCTTGCCCAGCAGATGAAGAGTGTAAGCGGTGATGCATACAGCATCACCACTTACCTCTAGGCCTGACACATCCGCAAGGCTGGGCTCTGAGCTCTGCCCAGTGAATGTGAATAGTGTTGAGCGGCATAGGCCATATTCGAATTCGCGAATATATGGACGAATATTCGTCATATATTCGCGAATATTCGCACATTCGCAATATTCTCGTTTTATTTTCGTATATGCGAATATTCGCGTATGCGAAAATTAGGATATGCGCAAATAAGCATACACAAATTCAACGTGCGCGAAAATTCGCATATGCGGAAATTCGCATATGCGAACATTAGCATATGTTAATTTTCGCATATGCGAATTTTCGCACGCCAGTCTCACACAGTAGTATTAGAACCTTCTTTACACCACACAAGCTGGAAGCAGAGAGGGATGATCACTGTGATGTGTACTGTGAAAAAAAACAAAAAAAAAAACGAATATTCGTAATTACGAATATATAGCGCTATATTCGCGATATTCGCGAATTTGCGATATTCGCGAATAATATTCGAATTGCGAATATTCGTGAGCAACACTAAATGTGAACTGAATACAATGCATGTCTCACTGTTCAATAAGTACAGGAACAGGGACTCCTGGCTTTGACAGGAGTCCCTCCTCCTGTACTGATTTGCTCGGTTTGGACAAATCCTATTTTTGTGTAAAATTCTAAACAAATCTGATTTGTTCTAACTCGATCCGCTTATCTCTAATCCTGATGATAGGTCATCAATACATTTTGCCTGGGGAGCCCTTTTAAATTCTCACTTTAATTGGGTAGATTATTTTAGAAGGGGTCAGGGGGAAGTCTGGTTCCAACAGCCCCCATGACTGCAGACTGTAAGGGCCTTATTTGATGGGCAGATGTGCGAGGTCAATGAGCGATGATCTGGGTGATTGGCGTCACTTTACACTGCAAGGCTCGGTGACCATCGTGTGGATCATACGTTTGGCCTTTGGCCTCCATTATTTGTCAGCTGTGCGTTCCCTATTACATGGAGAGATGTATGGCCAACTATCAGCCAACGAACGAATTAGAGGGCCCTAGGATGCAAACATTTTATAGCAATATTTTTTTTATTGCTAAATAGTGCATTATACAGTAGTATACAAAATACAGTATGTTAATTTTATCCTCATAGTAAAAAGATAGAAATGTCAGTGCCAGTGCTCCATGTGAATGACAAATATACATACATAACATGTTTATAATGTTTGTAAAGTCAGATTGTCATGAGAGAGAGAGACGTCCATTAGACATAACTCTGTCTTTCCGGAGATGGTAAATATTTAAACATTAAGCCCCTGGGGGCAGCAGGAAAGAGCGGCCACTGGGTAATACTTTTCGGAGTCTGTTAGTAAATGTTCAATGTTATTTCACATGCAAAACATATGTGAGCTGAAGCTGTTGCCTGAGAGCGACGGTAAGGCAGTGAAAATTTTAGGTTGGGGATTGACTGTAAATACAGTCTGACAATTCTATCCAGACGTGGGTCATGTGACTGATGTTGCGTGATTTGTGTCACTTATACTTTCCCTATTTAAATTAAACTTCATTAATAAAAGTGAAAAGAAAAAATTTTGCAGTTTGCTGGGTCCTCAACTAATTCTAACACAGTGGGACAATTGTCACATAATCCAGTAGCCTAACTGATCACCTTCTACATCCATAATCCAGGAACCTGACTGATCACCTTCTCCATCCATAATCCAGGGGCGTGATTGACTGCCTTCTCCATCCATGATCCAAGAACATGAATGACCACCTTCTCCATCAATAATCCAGGAGCGTGACTGACCACCTTCTCCATCCATAATCCAGGAGTGTGACTGACCACCTTCTCCATCCATAATCCAGGAGTGTGACTGACCACCTTCTCCATCCATAATCGAGGAGTGTGACTGATCACCTTCTCCATCCATAATCCAGGAACGTGACTGACCACCTTCTCCATCCATAATCCAGGAGTGTGAGTGACAACTTTCTCCATCCATAATCCAGGAGTGTGATTGACTGCCTTCTCCATACATAATCCAAGAACATGACTGGCCACCTTCCCCATCCATAATCCAGGGGTGTGACTGACCACCTTCTCCTTCCATAATCCAGGAGCGTGATTGATCACCTTCTCCATCCATAATGCAAGAACATGACTGGCCACCTTCTCCATCCATAACCCAGGAGTGTGATTTACCACCTTCTCCATCCATAATCCAGGAGTGTGACTGATCACCCTCTCCATCCATAATCCAGGAGCATGACTGATCACCTTCTCCATCCATAATCTAGGAACGTGACTGACCACCTTCTCCATCCATAATCCAGGAGTGTGACTGACCACCTTCTCCATCCATAATCCTGGAGCGTGAATGATCACCTTCTCCATCCATAATCCAGGAGCGTGAGTGACCACCTTCTCCATCCATAATCCAGGAGCCTGATTGACCACCTTCTCCATCCATAATCCAGGAGTGTGACTGATCACCTTCTCCATTCATAATCCAGGAGCATGACTGATCACCTTCTCCATCCATAATCTAGGAGCGTGACTGACCACCTTCTCCATCCATAATCCAGGAGTGTGATTGACTGCCTTCTCCATCCATAATCCAAGAACATGACTGGCCACCTTCCCCATCCATAATCCAGGAGTGTGACTGACCACTTTCTCCATCCATAATCCAGAAGCGTGATTGATCACCTTCTCCATCCATAATCCAAGAACATGACTGGCCACCTTCTCCATCCATAACCCAGGAGTGCGAATGACCATCTTCTCCATCCATAATCCTGGAGCGTGAATGATCACCTTCTCCATCCATAATCCAGGAGCGTGAGTGACCACTTTCTCCATCCATAATCCAGGAGCCTGACTGACCACCTTCTCCATCCATAATCCAGGAGTGTGACTGATCACCTTCTCCATCCATAATCCAGGAGCATGATTGATCACTTTCTCCATCCATAATCTAGTTGCGTGACTGACCACCTTCTCAGGAGCGTGAGTGACCACCTTCTCCATCCATAATCCAGGAGCCTGACTGACCACCTTCTCCATCCATAATCCAGGAGTGTGACTGATCACCTTCTCCATCCATAATCCAGGAGCATGACAGGCCACCTTCTCCATCCATAATCCAGGAGCATGACTGACCACCTTCTCCATCCAGGAGTGTGACTGACTGCCTTCTCCATCCTTAATCCAAGAACATGACTGACCACCTTCCCCATTCATAATCCAGGAGTGTGACTAATCACCTTCTCCATCCATAATCCAGGAGTGTGACTGACCACCTTCTCCATCCATAATCCAGGAGCATGACTGATCACCTTCTCCATCCATATTCCAGGAACGTGACTGACCACCTTCTACATCCATAATCCAGGAGTGTGATTGACCACCTTCTCCATCCATAATCCAGGAGCGTGAGTGACCACTTTCTCCATCCATAATCCAGGAGCCTGACTGACCACCTTCTCCATCCATAATCCAGGAGCCTGATTTTCCACCTTCTCCATCCATAATCCAAGAACATGTCTGACCACCTTCTCCATCCATAATCCAGGAGTGTGACTGATCACCTTCTCCATCCATAATCCAGGAGCCCCAGCATTTGGAACATTTTGTCGGAACATTTTGACGGAACGGCCCCACCCCTCGTGACGTCACACCCACCACGCCCCCTCAATGCAAGTCTATGGGAGGGGGCGGAAGTCCCCTCCCATGGACTTGCATTGAGGGGGCGTGATGTGACATCACAAGGGGTGTGTAGGGAAAGGCTTCAATGGAAAACCGGCTTTCAGGTGGCGCAGGACACAGATGGAAGCAAATAGGTAAGGTGCAAAGGTAGTCACCTTTGCACAAACTACCTTTGCACCTTACCTATTTGCTTCCATCTGTGTCCTGCGCCACCTGAAAGCCGGTTTTCAATTGAAGCCTTTCCCCACACTCTCCATTGATCAGCCCGGCTGGCTGCGGATACTTTACGCGCTAACCATTGTTGTGTATGAGGTTACACAACTTAACCTGATGAGCTCCTTGCCTATTGCACATCTACCATACAGGTCTCTCTTTTATTACACCATGGAGCGCTTTATTTCTTATTTCTTTTAGCTATCACAAGGGGTGTGGCTGTGATGCCACGCCCCCCTTTGGATAGGGGATAAAATGTCTAGGAGCAGAGTACCCCTTCAAGTAATATCCTCCTGTAGGTATGTCCTATGGGATGAACGTTCTATAAATAGAGATCTAGGTTTTCCGGTCTCATAAATCTAACCCTTTGCGGCTCCTCATTCTGTTAGCAACTCAAAGTAAATATTAGGAAGAGGCAGAGAGGAGAAATAGACACAGCGTGGGGTTCTGGATCACAGGGCCGCCACTCGCGGCGGGGAGCGACACATCTCCTGCACGTCCTGGTGTTACAGCGACATCAATGATACTTATTACATCTGCATTGTCATCTTCCATATTTAGTAAATTATAAGTCAATTAAAATAAAGACGCGTCGCTCCCCGGGATGTCATTTGCACATTTTCTTGCCGTGACTTGGAATAGTATATCTGATCAAGCAAAGTCTCCTTGTTAGGGGTGGGGTGGAGGGGGAGAAGGGGATGAACTTTCCTGAATGCACGGTTGGGAAAAATTATTTAATTGCTAATGTTGTAAGTTTCCAAAAATTCCGAGCGGATGTCAAATAATATGAGTAATAATAACATAAACTGGAAACATAAACCGGACTGATGTCCCATAGATTATAATATAGGCGGCTAGGGAATGTTTGCCAACTTCCGAGAAGACTTGGAGAACCTGAAAAGTCACGTATTAAGTGGCACTCAGTACCATATGCCCTGCCTATAAATTCTGGGCATGTTCTCAACCTACAGCATTCAAATCACAAAAATGCATATGACCCCCTTCCTTACACCACAAAATTAAAGTTGACCCAAGATCGCATCCCTTACTCAAATATAGATTCCAGAACTCACCTCTTCCAGTTCCTGCTGCTTGTTATTCTCTTCACTCCACAAAGGGAGTGAAGAGAATAACACGAAGGGAGTGAAAAAATGAAGAGTTGCCCTCTAGTTATGTGTACCTGATAGATGACCCGCCTAAGCAGGAACCTGGTTCCTGCTTGAACGGGCCATCTATCAGGTACACATAACTAGAGGGCAACTCTTCATTTTTTCTAAAAACTTCACACTGACTCAGTGTCATCTGACGAAGAGGGGTGCCCCCTTGAAACGCGTTGTTTTGCACGGAATAAAGCCTAAAAACTTCACACTGACTCAGTGTAAATTTTCTCCCGGACATCTGGCTAGCCCTGCCGGGCAACCCAGATTCCTCATCTAGAATTCTGTTCCAGCCCGCTCACTAAGCGGGACCGACGGCCGTCTGCTTCCCGACACACATTCTTAAAGCGTCTAACAGTGTTGTGCCTGCCAGCACAACACAAAAAGGTGAGCAACATTTCACTTCCCTTTTCCCATTTACCTATTCCAATTATTTCACCATTGGAGCGCCATCTCTGTTCTTTTTTACCCTATTCCACATCCCTCACGGCACGGTCTAGTTCCTGCTCAGGCGGGTCGTCTATCAGGTACACGTAACTAGAGGGCAACTCTTTATTTCTTTTACACTGAGAATGAACACAAGTAGTACTTATGCATTCGGATGGAGCCGCAATCCATTTATTTTACAGCCAATGGAGAAAAGTAAATCATGACACGAGAAATTTCTTTTTAGGATTTTTCATAGATTTTTATGCTATTCTTGTAAGATCTGGTTATATATATCACTGTAGCATGTTTATGTCTAATTTATTGTTTTTATGTTATACCGCTACACCAGTTCCAGGTGCACACGTATACAAATCATCACCGCCTCTGTTATCCAATCAGTGGACCTGAGGAAGAGGGGGTCCCGCCCCTCGAAACGCGTTGTCCGTTTGTATATCAATAAATCTTCTTTTTATTTTACTGGTCCGCTTTTGGTTTCAATTATTCACTTCCCTTGGAGAGCGCCTGAAGACATCACCTTCTAGCTGGTCCTACAGCATCTTCGATTCTGCATTGTCTAACCATCGAAAGGACGGGGCCTAATGCCGGCTGCACTTCATGCCTCCTAGCCACGCTGTTGGCTATAAGCACATGATGGTGTTGTGCTCATAGTACAACACAGTAAGGTGAGCGTACCTTGCTACATTACAGTATACACTCCCAGAGAGGATTAACGCCATATAGTTGCGCTTCTTTTTCTGTTTTTATTTTCTTATGTTATATCCTCTTTAACTGAAAAGTGCTCTGCATAGAAACGTAAAGCCCCTAAATTTTAAACTCTAGAATGCGCATTAGGTATATAGATGGGCGGCTGGGGATCGCGGCGCAATGCCACCCGCTTCCCTAGCAGGAGCCATCTCTCCTGCTACAGCTCCCATCATGGACAGTCTCTGTGGGAGCTGTAGTAGGAGAGATGGTTCCTGCTGGGGAAGTGGGTGGCATTGCACCGCGATCCCCGGCCACCTATCTATATAATAAACCTGATTCGCACTCTAGAATTTAAAAAACCCTGCCGGGAGCCCCGAATGGCTACTTAAAGCCAGCCATTCAGGGCTCCCGGCGGGGTATTTCAATATGAATTTTGTCAGTAGAACACATACATTGCTGGGGAGCGGTGTGGCTGAAATGCCACCAGCTCCCCCGGTTAATAACTTTTGATCGCATGGGGGGTTTCAGAAGTGAATCCCGATGCGATCAATCCTTCAGCCCCTGTACTACTACCCCCCAAAATGGAAAGAAGTCTGTTTCATGATGGGAGCAGTAGCAGTACCACAGCAGTGCAGGAGTCCCGGGTGGCTGCAGAGTCAAGGTGCAGATTCTGCACAAATTCTGCATCTGTTTAACATCTGATGCAGATGTGCGGAATTTACGTTGTGTGAACACGGCCTTTAAGTCTTCTAATAACCCTCTTTAAAGGGGTATTCTGATGTCAGGTAAAATAAATAAAAATGCTGCAGAAGCATATAGCAACTGTCGTCACCAGTTCTGAAACCATGTTTTGGATGTCTTAATCCTGTACCTCCTTGTTGAGCAGTTGCTCAGTACTACAATTCCCAGAATGTATTTATTTCCCTTAGCTCTTCATCGTAGCTTGAACCCTGCCTACTCTCCTCCTACAGCAATCATGCCCGCTCCCTGCCTAGAGCTGTTGCAGAACATTTTACAGCAGACTGTCATACAATTATTGAGGTTGCAGCACCTGCTATTCATTCCCTGTCTGTTCCTCTGTCTGTGGCATTTTTCAGCACACGACAGCATGCTGTAAAATCACCTTGTTCTTCCTAAATCTCCCAATAAAGATACATGTGTATATAACAGGGTAATGTAGGCTGTATAGAGTCAGTAGAGGTCAGTAGGGGCCAGTAGGGGTCCCAGTGGTAAGACCCTCATCAACATCAACCTATTAGCTTGTTATCCCCTATCCTGTGGATAGGGAATAGATTTAATAACCTGACTCAGTATTAGAGCTGAAGAACCATTTTATTAGTGGGGTTGCTGTCTCCTTTTGTAGGTTGATAACACCAGGAATCAGGTTGCTGAATGCCAATCTGAAGTATGAGGAGATAGCAGTCAGCAAGGGTAGTTCTACTGGTAGCCCTTTGTGAGTGTTGTGGCACCTTGTCCTTGTGGGGACAATAGGTGCATCTAAAAAATTGTGTATTTTAGTACCAGCGTGTGCACAGTAAGGTGTATGTCATGTAGAGATACAGTAGAGATCTAGGGCAAAGAGGTTAAAAGGGGTTATCCAGGCCTTCAGGAACTCCAGAAAGTTAAACAGATTTGTAAATGACTTATATAAAAAAATCATAATCCTTTCAGTACTTATGAGCTGCTGAAGTTGAGTTGTTCTTTTCTGTGCTCTCTGATGACACGTGTCTTGGGAACCGCCCAGTTTAGAAGCAAATCCCCATAGCAAACCTCTTCTACTCTGTGCAATTCCCAAGACAAGCAGAGATGTCAGCAGAGAGCACTGTTGCCAGACAGAAAACAACAACTCAACTTCAGCAGCTGATAATTATTGAAAGGATTAAGATTTTTTAATAGAAGTCATTTACAAATCTGTTTAACTTTCTGGAGCCAGTTTTTCCTGGAATAGCCCTTTAACCCCTTAACGACGTGTGCCGTAAATGTACATCCTTGTGAGGTGGTACTTAACGCAAAAGGACTTACATATGCGTCCAAGCTGTTTTAAGCCACAGCGTCACCCGATCTTCATCACAAGATGTCTAGGGGGGACTTAACCCCCTCCTGTAACGGCGATCGCTGTGATTGGACAGTACATTCATACAGTCCATTCACGGCGATCGCGGGGCATTACATCGCCGGGGAGCCGTGCATGCAGAAAAAAATGATGATTGCAGCTGTTCAAGACAGCTCCAATCATCATTCAGTAAAGGAGGGAGGTGGCAGAGTTGCCACCCCCCTCCGATCGCAGTGAATGGCCGGTCCGGACGGATCCAGCCAATTGCAGCGCTCTGCGGCGTTTGAATATCTCCTCCCTCCGCTCTGGCCGCTCACTCGAGTCCGGGCACAGAGCGGGGAAGGTGTTCTGCAGTGGCTGCGGCGCTTACCGGCAGTTATCGGCGAGGGATCGGCGCGAGCAGCGGCGGAGCAGCGGAGGCTGTATCAACTGTGCGGCGCATCGTTGGTGAGTGAGGGTGAGCAGTAGAGCAGGCAGGGACAGTTAGCAGCACAGGGCTGTTCTGCACCAGCACTGCTCTGTGGGTCTGTGTGACCCCTCAGAGCATTTGCTGCTGCAACCTGCCCCCATATTTTTTGGGGGTGCAGGTTTTTTGGTAATTTTATATTTTTTTTTTTTGCATTTTTATCTATATATATATTTTTTTTTTTTGCATTTTGTTTTCTTGCATTTTTTTTTTTTTTTTCCGGTTTTGGGATCTGTACCAACAGTCGCAGTTCTGCACTGTGTCCGGACCGTCCATTTGTACAGTTGCAAAAGTACTAAAGCACTACACTACTCACTTTACACTATTCACAAATAAAGTAAGTGAAAACACTACATTTACACACACGCACACTTACAAACCTGGGTTTGCTGGCCGCCTAGGAATCCAAATTGACACCACAGGCCTCACTGAAATGGACTTTTTTACGTTTTATTTTCAGTGAGGACTTTGTCAATTTGATGGTGGCCCAAACAAATTTGTATGCACAACAATTTGTGACACAGCACCCCGATGCTTTTTTGGCTAGGATCGACCGATGGACCCCCGTCAATGCAGCTGAGATTAGGACATTTTGGGGTCTCACTCTGCATATGGGCTCAGTCAAAAAGCCGAGCATTAGGCAATACTGGATTGGGGATGTTCTGTATAACATCCCCCTCTACCTTATGGCCATGAAAAGGGATCGCTTTGAGACTGTCCTCAAATGTTTGCATTATGTCGATAATGCAACGTGCCCATCACAAAATGATCCCACATATGACCGCCTGTTCAAAATCAGGTCGGTCATAGATCATTTCAGTAAAAAAACTTTCAGAGGCGTATATCCCCCATAAGGAGATCGCTATTGACGAATCCCTTATTAGTTTCAAAGGGAGACTTCATTTCCGCCAGTACATCCCCAGTAAAAGGGCAAGGTATGGCGTGAAAGTATACAAGCTCTGTGAGAGTACCTCAGGGTACACTTACAGATTTAGGGTGTACGAAGGAAAGGATTCCCGCATTGAACCCCCAGAATGCCCCCCCCCCCCATCCTGGGAGTTAGCGGGAAAATTGTGTGGGAACTGATGTACCCACTGCTGGATAAAGGTTACCACTTGTACGTGAATAACTTTTATACAAGCATCTCTCTCTTCAAGTCCCTTTCCGCCAGAGCCACTGCCGCTTGTGGCACTGTGCGGAAAAATCAGAGAGGCCTTCCGACAAATCTCCCACTGATCCCTAGGGGTGAGAGTAGGGCCCTTACTAGTGAAAATCTGCTGTTGGTCAGATATAAGGACAAGAGGGATGTCCTTATGCTGACCACCATTCACAGTAATGGCAGCTCACCTGTCCCTGTACGAGGTACCACAACAACGGTCCTCAAACCTGATTGTATCCTGGATTACAATCAGTAAATGGGAGAAGTTGATCTCTCAGATCAAGTCCTCAAACCATATATGGCTATGCCCAAAACCAGAAGATGGTACAAAAAAGTAGCATTGTACATGGTCCAGACGGCATTGTACAACGCTTTTGTGCTATTCCGGAGCGCTGGCAACGCAGGGACATTCCTGCAGTTCCAGGAGGTAGTGATCAAGGCCCTGATCTTTGGCGACCAGGAAGGAGCGGGCCCAAGTACCTCTGGAACTGAAGACTCCCGTATTGTACCAGGGCAACATTTTCCAGGAGAGGTCCCCCACACTGGAAAAAAAGGACGGTCACAGAAAAGGTGCAGAGTCTGTTCTAAAAAAGGGATAAGAAAGGACACAATTTTCCAGTGTGACACCTGTCCTGAAAAACCAGGCCTCTGCATCAAAGAATGCTTCAAGGCGTACCATACGTCTGTGGAGTATTTAATCCCAAAATGTAAGTGCGTTGCACACGAGCCTGGATGTGGCATTGTACACCACTTTTTTGTTCTTTTCCAATGCATTGTGACGCTGTACATGAGCTTGGGACCACGGCTATGTACAGTGCTTTTCCGATGCATTGGCAACACAGGGACATTCCAGTCCCTGGTTGTAATAATCCCCAAAAAGTCCCAAGAACGTTGATCCAGGGATTTACTCTGATTGCCATATTTGGAGTCGGGAAGGAATTTTTCCCCCTAGCATGAGGCAAATTGGCATCCGCCTCATAAGGTTTTTTTTTACCTTCCTCTGGATCAACACAGTAGGGCAGTGTTTCCCAACCAGGTTGCCCCCAGCTATTGCAAAACTACTACTCCCAACATGCTGGGAGTCACAGTTTTCCAACAGCTGGAGGCACTCATGTTGGGAAACACTGCAATAGGCGGAGACTTACTAACTGTGGTGTTTTGGTACACCGCATGTAAGTAAATCTCTGCAACTATCAGCCACCCCTGTGCAAATCACAAATTTAGGCCTCAAATGCGCATGGAGCTCTCTCACTTCTGGGCCCTGTTGCATTTGCCTGGCAACAGTTTAAGACCACATATGGGGTATTTCTGTCCTCGGGAGAAATTGCTTCACAATTTTGTGGGGGCTTTTTCTACTTTTACCTTTTGTAAAAAAGAAAAGTTGGGGGCTATACCAGCCTGTTAGTGTTAAAAAATAGAAAAAAGGTTATACTAACATGCTGGTGTAGCCCCATACTTTTAACTTTCACAAGAGGTAAAAGAAGAAAAAGCCCCAACAAATTTGTAGCACATTTTCTCCTGAGTACAGAAATACCCCATATGTGTACGTAAAGTACCGTATTTATCGGGGTATACCACGCACCGGCCTATAACACGCACCCTCATTTTACCAAGGATATTTGGGTAAAAAAAGTTTTTTACCCAAATATCCATGGTAAAATAAGGGTGTGTGTGTGCGCGTGTATACCCCGATATACCCCCAGGAAAGGCAGGGGGAGAGAGGCCGTCGCTGCCCGCTTCTCTCCCCCTGCCTTTCCTGGGGTCTAGAGCGCTGCTGCTGGCCCTTCTCTTCCCCCTAGCTATCGGCGCCGCTGCTGCAGGCCTCCGGCGTGCGTCCCTGGCGTCGTTGCTATGCACGGCGCGGCGCACTGACATCATGCGCCGTGCAGCGCATAGCAACGACGCCGGGGACGCACGCCGGAGGCCTGCAGCAGCGTGGATCCGACCCAGGTAATTATGCCCCCGGGGATGGGGGGAGGCAACGGGGCAGCGGCGCCGGCAATGGGTGCCGCTGCCCCTTCTTTCCCCCTGGCTGTCGGCGCCACTTCTCTCCGCCTGGCTATCGGTGCCGGCAGTGGGGCGCCGGCACCGATAGTCTGGGGGACAGAACGGGCAGCGGCGCCGATAGCTAGGGGGAGAGAAGGGCCGGCAGCAGGGCTCTAGACCCCAGGAAAGGCAGGGGGAGAGAAGCGGGCAGCGACGGCCTCTCTCCCCCTGCCTTTCCTGGGAGTGTATCGGCGTATAACACGCACATAGACTTTAGGCTAAAAATTTTTGCCTAAAAAGTGCGTGTTATACTCCGATAAATACGGTACTCTGCGGATGCACAACAAGGCTCAGGAGTGAGAGAGCACCATGTACATTTTAGGCCTAAATTGGTGATTTGCATAGGGTTGTCTAATAGTTGTAGCATTTCAGACATTAACCCCCATAAAAAAATATCCACATGTGACCTCATTTTGGAAACTACACCCCTCAAGGAATGTAAAAGGGGTGCAGTGAGCATTTGGACCCTACAGGTGTCTGATAGATTTTTGGAACAGTGAGCAGTGAAAATAAAAAAATATATAACTTTTTATGCTAACCTGTTGCTGTGGCCCCAGGTTTTTCATTTTCACAAGGGACAAAAGAGTAAAAGCCCCCCAAAATTTGAAACACAATTTCTCCCAAATATGGAAATACCCCATATGTGGATGTAAAGTGCACTGCTGGCGCACTACAGGTCTCAGAAGGAAAGGAGCGTCATTGGGCTTTTTGGAAAGTGGATTTAGCTGGAATGGAGGCATGTCGTGTCAAGGCCTCCATTGTGCCAGGACAGTGGAAACCCCCACAAGTGACCTCATTTTGGAAATGACACCTCTCAAGGAACATAAGAAGGGGTACAGTGAGCATTTAGACCCCAATGGGGATTCCAAGATTTTTGAAACCGTAAGCTGTAAAAAAAAAAAAAAAAAATTTAATATTCACAACCCTCTGTTAAAAATATCTTGGAATAACTGTTGGGGAGTTAAGGGCTACTGTACCCCTTGTTACATTCCTTGAGGGGTTTAGTTTCCCAAATGGTGTGCCATGTGGGTATTTTTTGCTGTTCTGGCACGATTGGGGCTTTCTAAATGCGACATGCCCCCCAAAAACCATTTCAGCAAAATTCTCTCTCAAAAAGCCAAATTTTGCTCCTTCTCTTCTGAGCCCTGTTGTTCGCCAGCACTTTACATCCACATATGGGGTATTTCCTTACTCAGGAGAAATGGGGCTACAAATTTGGGGGGCTTTTTCTCCTATTACCCCTTTTGAAAATGAAAAATTAGGGGTAACACCAGCAATTTAGTGTAAAAAAAAAAAATCATATTTTTCAACTTTAACGAAAGTTCGTCAAACACCTGTGGGAAGTTAAGGGTTATTGTACACCTTGTTACGTTCCTTGAGGGGTGTACTTTCCCAAATGGTGTGCCATGTGTTTTTTTTTTTTTTTTTTTTTGCTGTTCTGGCACTATGGGAGCTTCCAAAAGTGACATGCCCCCCAAAAGCCCATTGTCACTCCTGCCCTTCTGAGCCCTATAGTTCGCCAGCAGAGCACTTTACTTCTACATATTAGGTATTTCCATACTCGGGAGAAATTGGGCTACAAATTTCGTGTTGCTTTTTCTCCTTTTAACACTTGTAAAAATGAAAATATTGGGGCTACAAGAACATGTTAGTGTAAAAAAAAGGAGATTTAGATTTTTTGCCTCCACTTTGCAGCTATTCCTGTGAAACACCTAAAGGGTTAACAAACTTTCTGAATGTCATTCTGAATACATAGAGGGGTGCAGTTTTCATAATGGGGTCATTTATGGGGGATTTCTAACACAGAGACCCTAAAAGTCACTTCAAAACTGAACTGGTCACTTAAAAATTCAGATTTAGAAATTTTTGTGAAAATTTGGAAAATTGCTGCTCCACTTTGAAGCCCTCTAATGTTCTCAAAAAGTAAAAACATGTCAACTTTTTGATGCAGACATAAAGTAGACATATTGTATATGCGAATCAATATATAATTTATTTGGAATGTCCACTTTCCTTACATGCAGTGAGTTTCAAAGTTAGAAAAATGCTAAATTTTCACATTTTTTATCAACAAAAATTTACCACTAACATAAAGTAGAATATGTCACGAAAAAACAATCTCAGAATCAGAATGATTAGTAAAAGTATCCCAGAGTTATTAAAGGGGTACTCTGGTGAAAACCTTTTTTCTTTTAAATCAACTGGTGGCAGAAAGTTAAACATATTTGTAAATTACTTCTATTAAAAAATCTTTATCCTTCCTGTACTTATTAGCTGCTGAATACTACAGAGGAAAGTCTCTTCTTTTTGGAATGCTCTCTGATGACATCACAACCACAGTTATCTCTGCTGACGTTATTATAATAATAATAACACTTTATTTATTGTTGTCTTTAGGGGGATTTGAACCCAAGTACACAGCACTGCAAGGCAGCAGTGCTAACCACTGAGCCACCATGCTGCCCTTAGCATACATCTGCTATGCATCTGCTATGCATGGTTGATAAAATGGACAGAAATGTCAGCAGAGAGCACTGTGTTCGTGATGTCATCAGTGTGCCAAAAAGAAAGGAATTTCCTCTGTAGCATTCAGCAGCTAATAAGTACTGGAAGGATTAAGATTTTTTAATAGAAGTAATTTACAAATATTTTTAACTTTTTGCCACCAGTTGATTTAAAAGAAAAAAGGTTTTTTAATGCTTAAAGTGATACTGGTCAGATTTGCAAAAAACGGCTGCGTCCTTAAGGCCCAAATAGGCTTCATCCTTAAGGGGTTAAGTGAAGTTTTGAGCCATTGAGGTCCAGAAAATATGCTGTGACTAAGGCTCAGTGTATGCTCTTGTTGGGACCCATTGGTCTAAAGACATCATTGGTCTAAAGAGAAGACTGTAGCCCCTTATCGACATCACTGAAAGAAGCCTGAAGAAAGGAAAGCCATGAAGTTGAGTTCCTGAGGGCCAAGAACCATCACTGCCCGCATTAGTGAAAGTGAACAGTAAGAACTAGTTGGCCAATGGTCTGGTCAAAGTACAGAAAAAGTATTTGCTAGAACTTCAGGAACAAGGTGAAGCACTTACAGTTCACCCAACCAACTGAGACTGAACCATAAATCAGAGTCTGTAGGGAACCCTCCTCCTGCAAGTAGAATTTTGCAAGTGGTGCCAAGTGGTCAGAGTGACCGTAGTTGTGTTACAAGAGAAATATTGTTCCCTGTGACAAGTGTGAATTTATTTGTGTTCCTGTTTCTGTTGTGCAATGCATCGGTACAGCCAGGCCAAATACACTTAGCTGGGGTATACTGTGGTAAGACGTGGCCTCCCAGAGACACAGCATGGCACTGTTGGTTCGGGCAAGAGCTGTCAGCCATTTGCGCTTAAAGGGGCATTCCAGCATTGTAGAAAAAAATAGAGTCCCGGGGCCCTGGTAAAAAAAAAAAAAAAAAAAAATTGGGAAAAAAGCTATACTTACCCTGCCCTGGTCTCAAGCTGGTCCCATAGGAGATCTGTTTCTTTTTATTATAGTCCTACGGCTGCTCATCTCTTTAACCTCCTTCTGACACAAGTGCTCGAAGCAGGACCTGGCCCAGGAGCGCAGCCAATCACTTGCCAAGACAGGCCACCGCTGCGGCTAGTGGTTGGCTAAGCGGGAAGGTCCTACTTTGAGCACTTGTCTTGAAAGAAGGTTGAAAAGACAAGCAAAGAATGACCAAAAGAAGAAGAATCAGAGCTGGTGTGGGACCAGCAATGAAGCGGGGGTAGGTAAGTATAGTAAAAATGTCCCCAACCCAGTCCTCAAGGTCCACCAAATGTCCAGGATAAAAAATGTTCCCTGTTGTATTCCAATGGAGTACAGTAACCCCCCGACATGCGATGGCCCCGACATATGATCAAATCGACATACGATGGCCTCTCAGAGGCCATCGCATGTTGATGTTAGCATCGACATACGATGCTTTTATATGTCGGGGACATCGCAATAACTGCTTTCCGGCAGCGCAAAATGCTTAAGCTGCTGTCGGATAGCAGTGTAATGTGCCCCAGCAGGTTCACTTACCTATCCCTGCTGCTCCGGGTCCTCTCCGGGGTCCGGGCCTCGCTTTCCGGTGTCGTTATTACGTAGCTGCGCACGCCGTCCCGGCGCAACAACGTAATAACGTCACCAGAAAGCGAGGCCCGGACCCCGGTGAAGATGAGGAAGATGCCGGAGGACCCAGACGAAGATGCCGGAGCAGCGGGAGCCCATCGGGAGCGGTGAGGACGCGGTCCGGAGCGGCGGGGACAGGTGAGTATGTAATGCATTTTTACATTGCACGAATCCCTCAACATACGATGGATTCGACAAACGATGGGTCGTTTAGAACAAATTACCATCGTATGTTGAGGGACCACTGTAATAAAAAAAAAATGGAATGTTGATGGGCTTTGAGGAGTGGGTTGGGGACCACTAGCATAGTACATACTATAGTGTCTCTGTGTAATGCCCTAACAGGTGTGACTCTTAGTGTTACCTACTGATTTCACTTAGTGTCAATCTAGGTTTCCACCATTTATCCCGCTCCAGGATGCAAAAGTTGGACTTCTGCTGCTAGAGGATACCCTGTTGCTTCCCCAAAAGTGGTCTCGCTATATGTAACGTCTGGTCAAGCAGGACAGTCAGGCCCGATGCCAGACACCAGGGATCCAGGCAAAGGTGAGACTGGTGCAACCGTTCATCAGTTTGGAGGGAATAGTAGGAGACACAGCACAGTCCAGTGAGGGTTAAATAGTCCCAAGGAGAACATGAAGCAGAGCTGAAGATGGTCTGTCAAGAGCATAAAGTAAAGAAGGGGTGTGGCATAAAGTAAAGAAGGGGTATGGCATAAAGTAAAGAAGGGGTGTGGCATAAAGTAAAGAAGGGGTGTGACCTAAAGTAAAGAAGGGGTGTGACAAAGTAAAGAAGGGGTGTGGCATAAAGTAAAGAAGGGGTGTGGCATAAAGTAAAGAAGGGGTGTGGCATAAAATAAAGAAGGGGTGTGGCATAAAGTAAAGAAGGGGTGTGACATAAAGTAAAGAAGGGGTGTGACATAAAGTAAAGAAGGGGTGTGGCATAAAGTAAAGAAGGGGTATGGCATAAAGTAAAGAAGGGGTATGGTGTAGAACCCTGCATTGGGATTGGGATCCCGTGGGACCCAATAAAAAAACATGCGGGCGGGAATGAGGCTACTGCAGACGGGAGTGGGAGGTCAGACGCTATGCTTGCAGGTCCCACAAATCCCACACCACAAATTTAGAGACAGCACTGATTTAAAGTAACAGCAGCGCCAGAAGCCTGTTCAGGATCTGCAGTACGGGCCGCAGCCACTTTAAAGGGGTACTCCGGTGGGAAACTTTTTTTATTTTTTTTAAATCAACTGGTGCCAGAAAGTTAAACAGATTTGTAAATTACTTCTATTAAAAAAATCTTAATCCTTCCAGTACTTATTAGCTGCTAAATACTACAGAGGAAATGCTTTTCTTTTTTGAACACGGAGCTCTCTGCTGACATCACGAGCACAGTGCTCTCTGCTGACATCTCTGTCCATTTTAGGAACTGTCCAGAGCAGCATATGTTTGCTCTGGGGATTTTCTCCTGCTGTGGACAGTTCTTAAAATGGACAGAGGTGTCAGCAGAGAGTACTGTGCTCGTGATTTCAGCAGAGAGCTCTGTGTTCCAAAAAGAAAAGAATTTCCTCTGTAGTATTCAGCAGCTAATAAGTACTGGAAGGATTAAGATTTTTTTTATAATAGAAGTAATTTACAAATCTGTTTAACTTTCTGGCACCAGTTGATTAAAAAAAAAAAAAAAAAAGTTTTCCACTGGAGCACCCCTTTAAATCATCGAGCTGTGGCGGATCCTCTTGCTGTTACCTGTCCAACAATCATCTTCTTTTGGGATAGATAGGAAGGTGGTCCAGCAGAGGTACTTCAGAGCTGCATTCTTAATTCTGCTGATTACTATTGGAATATCTTGACTGCATGGTGATAAAAACATGAATGTGGTCTGCACAGGGCCACCCATGGTCTCCCTGAAGCTTCTTCCAAGTTCTCCGATCTCCTTCCAAACTCCAGAAACATACTTAAATGGATATTCCACTGGCCAGCATTCAGAAGAAAATGTTTCAGATGCTGTTTTCACACTGCCGGGGTCGGCCTTGTCCCTCATGACATCACGGCCACGCCCCCTCAATGCAAGTCTATGGGAGGGGGCGTGATGACTGTCACGCCCCCTCCCATAGACTTGCATTGAGGGGGCATGGCCGTGATGTCTTGAGGGACAAGGCCGACCCGGCAGCACGAAAACAGCATTCGAAACATTTACTTCCGAGCGCTGGCCAGTGGAATACCCATTAAAGTTAATCGAAATTGGCCTTAGTGTGTTTGTAGGAGAAAACCCCTTTAAGTCGACATTGGCCTTAGCGTGTTTGTAGGAGAAAACCCCTTTAAGTTGAAATTGGTCTTAGAGTGTTTGTAGGAGAAAACCCCTTTAAGTCGACATTGGCCTTAGTGTGTTTGTAGGAGAAAACCCCTTTAAGTCGCCATTGGCCTTAGCGTGTTTGTAGGAGAAAACCCCTTTAAGTCGACATTGGCCTTAGCGTGTTTGTAGGAGAAAACCCCTTTAAGTCGACATTGGCCTTAGCGTGTTTGTAGGAGAAAACCCCTTTAAGTCGAAATTAGCCTTAGCATGTTTGTAGGAGAAAACCCCTTTGAGTCAACATTGGCCTTAGTGTGTTTGTAGGAGAAAACCCCTTTAAGTCGACATTGGCCTTAGCGTGTTTGTAGGAGAAAACCCTTTAAGTCGACATTGGCCTTAGCATGTTTGTAGGATAAATGTCACGATGCCGGCTGGCAGGTAGTGGACCCTCTGTGCCAGAGAGGGATTGGCGTGGACCGTGCTAGTGGACCGGTTCTAAGCCACTACTGGTTTTCACCAGA
Source organism: Hyla sarda (assembly GCF_029499605.1). Classification (NCBI taxonomy): domain Eukaryota; kingdom Metazoa; phylum Chordata; class Amphibia; order Anura; family Hylidae; genus Hyla; species Hyla sarda. The sequence continues at coordinate 393,397,244 of NC_079192.1, read as the reverse complement.
GCCCGCCGCAAAGCGGGATGGTCTTGCTGCGGCGGTAGTGACCAGGTCGTATCCACTAGCAACGGCTCACCTCTCTGGCTGCTGAAGATAGGCGCGGTACAAGGGAGTAGGCAGAAGCAAGGTCGGACGTAGCAGAAGGTCGGGGCAGGCAGCAAGGATCGTAGTCAGGGGCAACGGCAGAAGGTCTGGAAACACAGGCAAGGAACACACAAGGAACGCTTTCACTGGCACTAAGGCAACAAGATCCGGCAAGGGAGTGCAAGGGAAGTGAGGTAATATAGGGAAGTGCACAGGTGAAAACCCTAATTGGAACCACTGCGCCAATCAGCGGCGCAGTGGCCCTTTAAATCGCAGAGACCCGGCGCGCGCGCGCCCTAGGGAGCGGGGCCGCGCGCGCCGGGACAGAACAGACGGGGAGCGAGTCAGGTAGGGGAGCCGGGGTGCGCATCGCGAGCGGGCGCTACCCGCATCGCGAATCGCATCCCGGCTGGCAGCAGGATCGCAGCGCCCCGGGTCAGAGGACGTGACCGGAGCGCTGCAGCGGAGGGAGTGAAGCGAGCGCTCCGGGGAGGAGCGGGGACCCGGAGCGCTCGGCGTAACAGTACCCCCCCCCTTGGGTCTCCCCCTCTTCTTGGAGCCTGAGAACCTGAGGAGCAGACTTTTGTCAAGGATGTTGTCCTCAGGTTCCCAGGATCTCTCTTCAGGACCACAACCCTCCCAGTCTACTAAAAAAAAAATTTTCCCTCTGACCTTTTTGGCAGCCAAAATTTCCTTGACCGAGAAGACGTCCGAGGAGCCGGAAACAGGAGTGGGAGGAACAGATTTGGGAGAAAAACGGTTGAGGATGAGTGGTTTGAGAAGAGAGACGTGAAAGGCATTAGGGATACGAAGAGAAGGAGGAAGAAGAAGTTTATAAGAGACAGGATTAATTTGACACAAAATTTTGAAAGGACCAAGATAGCGTGGTCCCAACTTGTAGCTAGGGACACGGAAGCGGACATATTTAGCGGAGAGCCATACCTTGTCTCCAGGGGAAAAAACGGGGGGAGCTCTTCTTTTCTTATCCGCGAACCTCTTCATGCGTGAAGAAGCCTGTAAGAGAGAATTTTGGGTCTCTCTCCATATAATGGAAAGGTCACGAGAAATTTCATCCACAGCGGGCAGACCAGAGGGCAAGGGGGTAGGGAGGGGGGGAAGAGGGTGACGGCCGTACACCACGAAAAATGGGGATTTGGAGGAAGATTCAGAGACCCTGAAGTTATACGAAAATTCGGCCCATGGAAGGAGATCTGCCCAGTCATCCTGGCGGGAGGAAACAAAATGTCGCAAATAATCACCCAGGATCTGGTTAATTCTTTCTACTTGTCCATTGGACTGGGGATGATATGCAGAGGAAAAATTTAATTTAATCTTGAGTTGTTTACAGAGAGCCCTCCAGAATTTAGACACGAATTGGACCCCTCTATCCGAGACAATCTGCGTAGGCAACCCGTGAAGACGAAAAATGTGTACAAAAAATTGTTTAGCCAACTGAGGCGCAGAAGGAAGACCAGGAAGAGGGATGAAATGTGCCATTTTGGAGAATCGATCAACGACCACCCAAATAACGGTGTTGCCACGGGAAGGGGGTAAATCAGTAATAAAATCCATACCAATCAGAGACCAAGGCTGTTCGGGGACAGGCAGAGGATGAAGAAAACCAGCGGGCTTCTGGCGAGGAGTCTTATCCCGGGCACAGATAGTGCAGGCTCGCACAAAGTCCCCAACATCCGTCTCCAGAGTCGGCCACCAATAGAAGCGGGAGATGAGTTGCACAGATTTCTTGATGCCCGCATGACCTGCGAGATGGGAGGAGTGACCCCATTTGAGGATTCCGAGGCGTTGGCGTGGAGAAACAAAGGTCTTTCCTGGAGGAGTCTGCCTGATGGAGGCAGGAGAAGTGGAGATCAGGCAGTCAGGTGGAATGATGTGTTGCGGAGGGAGATCAACTTCTGAGGCATCCGAGGAACGAGAGAGAGCATCGGCCCTAATGTTCTTATCGGCAGGACGAAAGTGAATCTCAAAATTAAATCGGGCAAAGAACAGAGACCACCGGGCCTGGCGAGGATTCAGCCGTTGGGCCGACTGGAGGTAGGAGAGGTTCTTGTGGTCGGTGTAGATAATAACAGGAAATCTTGATCCCTCCAGCAGATGCCTCCATTCCTCAAGTGCTAATTTAATGGCTAGAAGCTCTCGATCCCCGATGGAGTAGTTCCTCTCCGCTGGAGAGAAGGTCCTAGAGAAAAAACCACAAGTGACAGCATGCCCGGAAGGATTTTTTTGTAGAAGAACAGCTCCAGCTCCTACTGAGGAGGCATCAACCTCCAATAGGAAGGGTTTGGAAGGGTCAGGTCTGGAGAGCACGGGAGCCGAAGAAAAGGCAGACTTGAGTCGTTTAAAGGAGTCTTCTGCTTGAGGAGGCCAGGACTTGGGATCAGCATTTTTCTTGGTTAAAGCCACGATAGGAGCCACAATGGTAGAAAAATGTGGGATAAATTGCCTGTAATAATTGGCGAACCCCAAAAAGCGTTGGATAGCACGGAGTCCGGAGGGGCGTGGCCAATTTAAGACGGCAGAGAGTTTGTCTGGATCCATCTGTAGTCCCTGGCCAGAGACCAAATATCCTAGAAAAGGAAGAGATTGGCATTCAAACAGACATTTCTCAATTTTGGCATAGAGTTGGTTGTCACGAAGTCTCTGAAGAACCATACGGACATGCTGGCGGTGTTCTTCTAGATTGGCAGAAAAAATTAGGATATCGTCCAGATATACCACAACACAGGAGTATAACAGATCACGAAAAATTTCATTGACAAAGTCTTGGAAGACGGCAGGGGCATTGCACAGTCCAAAGGGCATGACCAGATACTCAAAGTGTCCATCTCTGGTGTTAAATGCCGTTTTCCACTCGTCCCCCTCTCTGATGCGGATGAGGTTATAGGCGCCTCTTAAGTCCAATTTAGTGAAGATGTGGGCACCTTGGAGGCGATCAAAGAGTTCAGAGATGAGGGGTAAGGGGTAGCGGTTCTTAACCGTGATTTTATTAAGACCGCGGTAGTCAATGCAAGGACGTAGGGAGCCATCTTTTTTGGACACAAAGAAAAATCCGGCTCCGGCAGGAGAGGAGGATTTACGGATAAAGCCCTTTTTTAGATTCTCCTGGACGTATTCGGACATGGCAAGAGTCTCTGGGGCAGAGAGAGGATAAATTCTGCCCCGGGGTGGAGTAGTACCCGGGAGGAGGTCGATAGGGCAATCATAAGGCCTGTGAGGAGGTAGAGTCTCAGCTTGTTTTTTGCAGAAAACATCCGCGAAGTCCATATAGGCCTTAGGGAGACCGGTTACTGGAGGAACCACAGAGTTACGGCAAGGGTTACTGGGAACCGGTTTTAGACAGTTCTTGGAACAAGAGGACCCCCAACTCTTGATCTCCCCAGTGGACCAATCCAGGGTTGGGGAATGAAGTTGAAGCCAGGGAAGTCCAAGGAGAATCTCCGAGGTGCAATTGGGGAGGACCAAAAGTTCAATCCTCTCATGATGAGATCCGATGCTCATAAGAAGGGGCTCCGTGCGGAAACGTATGGTACAGTCCAATCTTTCATTATTTACACAATTGATGTAGAGGGGTCTGGCGAGACTGGTCACTGGGATGTTGAACCTGTTGACGAGAGAGGCCAAAATAAAATTTCCTGCAGATCCAGAGTCCAAGAAGGCCACTGTAGAGAAGGAGAAGGCAGAGGCAGACATCCGCACAGGCACAGTAAGACGTGGAGAAGCAGAGTAGACATCAAGGACTGTCTCACCTTTGTGCGGAGTCAGCGTACGTCTTTCCAGGCGGGGAGGACGGATAGGACAATCCCTCAGGAAGTGTTCGGTACTAGCACAGTACAGGCAGAGGTTCTCCATACGGCGTCGTGTCCTCTCTTGAGGTGTCAGGCGAGACCGGTCGACCTGCATAGCCTCCACGGCGGGAGGCACAGGAACAGATTGCAGGGGACCAGAGGAGAGAGGAGCCGAGGAGACGAAACGCCTCGTGCGAACAGAGTCCATATCTAGGCGGAGTTCCTGACGCCTTTCAGAAAAACGCATGTCAATGCGAGTGGCTAGGTGAATAAGTTCATGTAGATTAGCAGGAATTTCTCGTGCGGCCAGAACATCTTTAATGTTGCTGGATAGGCCTTTTTTGAAGGTCGCGCAGAGGGCCTCATTATTCCAGGACAATTCTGAAGCAAGTGTACGGAATTGTACGGCATACTCGCCAACGGAAGAATTACCCTGGACCAGGTTCAACAGGGCAGTCTCAGCAGAAGAGGCTCGGGCAGGTTCCTCAAAGACACTTCGGATTTCCGAGAAGAAGGAGTGTACAGAGGCAGTGACGGGGTCATTGCGGTCCCAGAGCGGTGTGGCCCATGACAGGGCTTTTCCGGACAGAAGACTGACTACGAAAGCCACCTTAGACCTTTCAGTGGGAAACAGGTCCGACATCATCTCCAGATGCAGGGAACATTGGGAAAGAAAGCCACGGCAAAACTTAGAGTCCCCATCAAATTTATCCGGCAAGGATAAGCGTATCCCAGGAGCGGCCACTCGCTGCGGAGGAGGTGCAGGAGCTGGCGGAGGAGATGACTGCTGAAGCTGTGGTAGCAACTGTTGTAGCATAACGGTCAGTTGAGACAGCTGTTGGCCTTGTTGCGCTATCTGTTGTGACTGCTGGGCGACCACCGTGGTGAGGTCAGCGACAACTGGCAGAGGAACTTCAGCGGGATCCATGGCCGGATCTACTGTCACGATGCCGGCTGGCAGGTAGTGGACCCTCTGTGCCAGAGAGGGATTGGCGTGGACCGTGCTAGTGGACCGGTTCTAAGCCACTACTGGTTTTCACCAGAGCCCGCCGCAAAGCGGGATGGTCTTGCTGCGGCGGTAGTGACCAGGTCGTATCCACTAGCAACGGCTCACCTCTCTGGCTGCTGAAGATAGGCGCGGTACAAGGGAGTAGGCAGAAGCAAGGTCGGACGTAGCAGAAGGTCGGGGCAGGCAGCAAGGATCGTAGTCAGGGGCAACGGCAGAAGGTCTGGAAACACAGGCAAGGAACACACAAGGAACGCTTTCACTGGCACTAAGGCAACAAGATCCGGCAAGGGAGTGCAAGGGAAGTGAGGTAATATAGGGAAGTGCACAGGTGAAAACCCTAATTGGAACCACTGCGCCAATCAGCGGCGCAGTGGCCCTTTAAATCGCAGAGACCCGGCGCGCGCGCGCCCTAGGGAGCGGGGCCGCGCGCGCCGGGACAGAACAGACGGGGAGCGAGTCAGGTAGGGGAGCCGGGGTGCGCATCGCGAGCGGGCGCTAACCGCATCGCGAATCGCATCCCGGCTGGCAGCAGGATCGCAGCGCCCCGGGTCAGAGGACGTGACCGGAGCGCTGCAGCGGAGGGAGTGAAGCGAGCGCTCCGGGGAGGAGCGGGGACCCGGAGCGCTCGGCGTAACAATAAATATTTGATTGTGAGCCCCTCAGGAGGGACAAGGCCTGATGTGAGCACATTCTCCATACAAGCTACCTAATATATGCCAGAATATTAAATATTCTTGACTACTAAGCAGTATTTTTTATTTTTGACAATATAGTGTCAATTGTAGCCTGAGTTTTGCTGTTCTTAGCTGTCAGGAGTGGGGCCCCCAGTGTGGTCTTCTGCTGCTGTAGCCCATCTGCTTCAAGGTTGGACATATTGGCCCAGATTTATCAAACTGTGTGAGAGAAAAAATTTAGCCATTTTCCCACAGCAACCAATCACAGCTCAGCTGACGAGCTCTGGTAAAGTGAAAGCTGAGCTGTGATTGGTTGCTGTGGGAAAATCACAATTTTTTTCTCTCACACAGTTTGATAAATCTGGGCCATTGTGCAGTCAGGGATGGTATTCTGCATACCTTGGTTGTAACTAGTAGTTTTTAAGTTACTGTTGTCTTTCTGTCATCTCAAACCAGTCTGCCCATTCACTTCTGACATCAACAAAGCATTTATTATTCACACAACTGCTGCTCACTGGATATTTTCTCTTTTTTGGACCATTCTCTGTAAATCAGTCGTTTCTGAAATACTCAGACCAACCACCAGGCCACGTGGCACCAACAACCAGGCCACTTTCAAAGTCACAAAAATCCCCTTTCTTCCCCATTAGCAAGTTGTTTTTACCACATCCACATGCCTAAATGCATTGAGTTACTGCCATGTGTTTGGCTGATTAGCTATGTGTGTTAACCAGCAATTGAACAGGTGTACCTAATAAAGTGTCCAGCGAGTTTACCTCACAGTAAAGAGCACAATAGCAGTGTCTGGTCCTATGATTTATTATGGGGAGGCGGCTCCATGTCTTATCAGGGGCTGTTGTTCTCTTCCAGACAAGGATCCTTGATGTGGTCAGTGAATTCAGTCTGTACACTCTGACTCACTGTATGAACTTTTGCTAGAACTTTCTATGAGAATTGTTTTTTTTTCTTTATTCTAACCAAATTTAAATAGTACTCGGTTAATTAACCCTGTGAATACCAAGTTCTAAAACAGTGTTATCACAAATAGTACTGGCTTCAGTGTGTTTTTGTTGAAATACTCCTGACAGGAAGTTGTGAAGTCCACTCATTGTCAGTGTGGTGTAGTCACAGCAGCATCCCAGCTCCTCCCTCTCTCTTGACAGGAAGTTGTTTAGTCCTCACATTGTCAGTGTGGTGTTGTCCCAACAGCTGCCCAGCTGCTACCTCTCTTCCGACCTCTTGCAGTCTCAGCAGGCGTGGCTGAATCTTGTCTCTAGCCCCACCCCCAGAGTGATGTCATCCACACTGACCAGCCCCTACAATGCTACATATATACATACACATCTTTATTGGGACATTAAGGGAGAATGAGGAGTGTTTAGAGGATGCTGTCTAGTTCTGAACAATGTCACAGGCAGAGGAGCAGTAAGGCAATGAGTACAGCAGGTGCTGCAGATTGAATGACTGCAGAGCAATAGTCTGCTGTGTACTTAATTGTTCTGCAGCAGCTCTGGGTGGGGACTAGGCAGGATAGGATGACTATGAGGGGAAAGCAATGCATTCTGGGAATTGTAGTACTGAGCAACTGCTCAACAAGGAATTAGTGAGAGGACACAGTAGGGGAGAGGATAACATACTCACAAACAAATGGGTTTTTGCTGGTATCAGAACTGGGGTAGACACGAAGGCAAAAGCTCTGTAAAACAAATACATGAGAAAAAAAGCTCCACAAAGCAACAACAAGAAGTTTAAAAATTCAAGGCTCATTTTGCTTGTAGTATTTTGGGTTGCAGAGATTGCCCAGGAGTTTTAAACATCCTGCCGCTCGACCAATGTCATGGTAAAGTATTATTTAACGGCCCTGCAGACAGGTGCAGAGAATAGTTTGTTTGGGGGCTGGGAGAGGGGACGAGGCAGGAAGAAAAGAAATGGCGGGTGGGGAGAGAAGATTTATTGCACGCTGAGAGAAGACATCAGTTCTGAGGCAGGGACAGGGCATGGCAGTGCCACTGCAGTGCAGAGAGGACAAGCAGCCTATCACTGCTGGGACATGCATGATTTAACTTTCCAGCAGGCAAGTGACAGGAATAGTGACAGGGGAGAGGAGCCTATTACTGCTGGGGCTTCTTTAGACTGGGAAAGCTCGGTGGCACGCATGACGTAACTGACCAGCAGGCAGGTGCAATGAACAATTAGTGCGAGGGGATGGGTGAGAGAAAATTTATTTGGGGGCTGAGAGAAGAGTGAGCAGGGAGAGAAAGCATCAGTGCAGGGAGCAGCCTTTCACTGCTGGGGCTTCAGGAGACTGAGAAAGCAGGGTGGCACGCAGTATGTATGCCACCCTGCTTTCCCAGTCCCCCAAAAGCTCCAATATTTAACACATTTACAAAACAGATTTTCTCTTCAGCAGACATTAAAGAGGTACTCCAGTGGAAAACTTTTTTTTTTTTTTTTTTTTTTTAAATCAACTGGTGTCAGAAAGTTAAACAGATTTGTAAATTACTTCTATGAAGAAAATCTTAATCCTTCCAGTACTTATTAGCTGCTGAATACTACAGAGGAAATTGTTTTCTTTTTGGAACACGGAGCTCTCTGCTGACATCACAAGCACAGCACTCTCTGCTGACATCTCTGTCCATTTTAAGAACTGCCCAGAGCAGAAGAAAATCCCCATAGCAAACATATGCTGCTCTGGACAGACAGTTCCTAAAATGGACAGAGATGTCAGCAGAGAGCACTGTGCTCGTGATGACAGCAGAGAGCTCTGTGTTCCAAAAAGAAAAGCATTTCCTCTGTAGTATTCAGCAGCTAATAAGTACTGGAAGGATTAAGATTTTTTATTATAGAAGTAATTTACAAAACTTTCTGGCACCAGTTGATTTAAAAAAAAAAGTTTTCCACCGGAGTACCCCAAAAAGCTGGGTGGCAGGCAGTACACAGTGCAGAGCTCACAGTACTCCGCCAGCTTTCGGTATAATAAAGCAGCCATATCGGAGTACCTGGCGTTTGCCCGGTCTTTCTACCTAAACCTTAAAGGGGTACTCCCGTGGAAAACTATTTTTTTTTAAATCAACTGGTGCCAGAAAGTTAAACAGATTTGTAAACCACTTCTATTAAAAAATCTTAATCCTTCCAGTACTTTTTAGGTACTGTATACTAAAGAGAAATCCAAAACAGAAATGCATTTCCTCTGATGTCCTGACCACAGTGCTCTCTGCTGACCTCTGCTGTCCATTTTAGGAACTGTCCAGAGCAGGAGAAAATCCCCATAGCAAACATATGCTGCTCTGGACAGTTCCTAAAATAGACAGTAGAGGTCAGCAGAGAGCACTGTGGTCATGACATCAGAGGAAATGCATTTCTGTTTTGGATTTCTCTTTAGTATACAGCCCCTAAAAAGTACTGGAAGGATTAAGATTTTTTAATTGAAGCGATTTACAAATCTGTTTAACTTTCTGGCACCAGTTGATTTAAATCTGTTGAATTACATTACCTCTTCTGTCCTGGATCAGTGTCAGTCTTACTGTGTCATTCTGGTATTCTTTTCCTGATGAATCAGGCTGCACTGGATGAACAAAAAGTAGGTCGACCTAGAAGAGGAGTGTTTTACATTATAGGGCACATTGTGGTTGCGATGAATATTTTTTTTCTTTTCTGGAGAACAATTATAGGTTATAATGAGACGGAGATTTCCTTTCTGCCGGCTCAGCGGATACGTGGGGCGTCGCGGACGCTCATCTTCGCTCTGGGCGGAAGGCCTGCTCTTCCTGAGGGTCGGGATGATGATCTGCATTACAATCGGATGGATCCTGACCCCATACAAAGCTTTTTCCCTTTCCTGTCAACTATTCGGTAAAAGTGAAATTGTCAAATTGTCTCATAGCCGACATGTGGTTTGCTTACAGTGAACGTCCACCCTTGGAATTGATCCAAAATTCTGCGCTGATCTTTTCCTGATACAAAGCTCCAAATCCTCTGCATGAACACGATTCACTTTAAACTTAGAGTACAATGTGTTGATATATATATAGCAGTGTTTCCCAACCAGGGTGCCTCCAGCTGTTGCAAAACCACAACTCCCTGCATGCCCAGACAGCCGAAGGCTGTCCGGGCATGCTGGAAGTTGTAGTTTTGTAACAGCTGGAGGCACACTGGTTGGGAAACACTACTGTATAGGTCACTGTTTCCCAATCAGTGTGCCTCCAGCTGTTGCAAAACTGCAAATTCCAGTATGCCCGGACAGAAAAAAGCTGTAGTTTTGTAACAGCTGGAGGCACACTGATTGGGAAACACTGTATTGGTAATGAAGCGGTCACCAATTTTTTTCTTCTCTTCCCGGCTCTATGTAGTAGTCAGTAGTCATTTTTTCTGAAAAAATGTTTAAAGGGGTATTTATTATATTTTTTTTTAATCAACTGGTGCCAGAAAGTTAAACAGATTTGTAAATGACTTCTATTAAAAAATCTTAATCCTTCCAGTACTTATTAGCTGCTGAATACTACAGAGGAAATTCTTTTCTTTTTGGAACACAGAGCTCTCTGCTGACATCACGAGCACAGTGCTCTCTGCTGACACCTCTGTCCTTTTTAACCCCTTAAGGACGCAGGGTTTTTCCGTTTTTGCATTTCAATTTTTTCCTCATCACCTTCTAAAAATCATAACGCTTTCAATTTTGCACATAAAATTCCATATTATGGCTTATTTTTTGCACCACCAATTCTACTTTGCAGTGACATTAGTCATTTTACCCAAAAATCCATGGCAAAATGGGAAAAAAAATTCATTATGCAACAAAATTGAAGAAAAAATTAAATTTTGTAACTTTTGGGGGCTTCCGTTTCTACGTAGTGCATTTTTTGGTACAAATGACACCTTATCATTATTCTGTAGGTCCATACGGTTAAAATGATACCCTACTTATATAGGTTTGATTTTGTGGTACTTCTGAAAAAAATCATAACTACATGCAGGAAAATGTATACGTTTAAAATTGTCATCTTCTGACCCCTATTTTTCCGCATACGGGCTCGTATGAAGGATAATTTTTTGCGCCGTGTTCTGAAATTTTTATCGGTATCATTTTTGCATTGATCGGACTTTTTGATCGCTTTTTCTAAATGTTTTATGATATAAAAAGTGACCAAAAATACGCTATTTTGGACTTTGGGATTTTTTTGCGCGCACGCCGTGCGGTTTAATTAATGATATATTTTTATAGTTCGGACATTTACGCACGCAGCGATACCACATGTTTATTTTTATTTACACAGGTTTTTTTTATGGGAAAAGTGGGGTGATTCAAACTTTTATTAGGGAAGGGGTTAAATGACTTTTGCTAACTTTTTTTCCCCACTTTTTTTTTGCAGTGCTATAGCTCCCATAGGAACCTATAACACTGCACACACTGATCTCCTATGCTGATCCCTGCAAAGCCATAGCTTTGCATGGATCAGCGAGATAGGGGCTTGATTGCTCATGCCTGTGGCTCAGGCTTGGAGCAACCAAACGCAGATCGGACGCGACGGAGCAAGGTAAGGGGGCCTCCGCTTGCGTCCTAGCCGATCGGGACATCGCGATTTTATCGCGATAGTCCTGATCGAGCTGCTTTTACTTTCATTTTCGACGCGGCAATCAACTTTGATCGCCACGTTTGAAGGGTTAATAGCGTGCAGCACAACGATCTGTGCCGCACGCTATTAGCTTAGGGTCCTGGCTATGAATAGCAGCCGGGACCGACCCGGTGTGATGCGGTGTCACGGCGTGACCCCGTTTTAAACACCGGGCGCAGGGCGTACAGGTATGCCCTGTGTCCTTAAGAGGAAACGCCCAGTTTAGAAGAAGTTTGCTATAGGGATTTGCTTCTAAACTGGGCGGTTCCCGAGACACGTGTCATCAGAGAGCACTTAGACAGAAAACAACAACCTTAACTTCAGAAGCTCAGAAGTACTGAAAGGATTAAGATTTTTTTTTAATAGAAGTCATTTACAAATCTGTTTAACTTTCTGGAGCCAGTTGATATATAAAAAAAAGTTTTTCCTGGATAACCCCTTTAAATCGTAGATGTCAGTGGCCGAAAGAACAGAAGGCAACCATATAACTAGTAAATTATTTAATATATAAAAATAATATTAATATAATATATGCGTTTCCCGCAGGGCCCTACGGTAGCGCAAAATAAATTAAAATCACAATATAAAATACATAAGAACAGTTCAGCAATACACTACAGAACAGAAGTAGATAGATGATATCAATACTCTAAAAGTTACTGTAACTGATATATCTATTGTAGTTGATAGCGGTTGTTGCATAAATTGACACACTTCACAGGGTGATAGTGTGTCTACAATGTATCGTGTAATACACTGACCCCTTGACCTACGATGGCTCCGACATACGATAATTTCAACATGCGATGGCCTCTCAGAGGCCATCATATGTTGAAGGCAGCATCAACATACGATGCTTTTGTATGTCGGGGCCATCGCATAAACGGCTATCCGGCAGCGCAGACTGCTTCAGCTGCCACCGGATAGCTGTTTACGGTGCCCCGTGTGGTCCGCTGACGATCACTTACCTGTCCTCGGGGCTCCGATGCGTCCTCTTCGGGATCCTCTGCATCGTCGGCGCTCTCCATCGTCGTCATCACGTTGCTGCGCACGCTGTCCCGTCATCCAATAGGAGCGGCGTGCGTAGCGACATGATAGCGGCGACGGAGAGTGCGGATGCCGGGGAAGAAGAGGCCTTGCCAGAGCGTCGGGGACACCGCGGGGACGCGGCGACAGGGATGAACGGCGACATCCCGGGCAGCGGTGACGAGCGGTGACGGTCCGGAGCGGCGGGGACAGGTGAGTACAACTTCCTCTAACAGTGGTCTACAACCTGCGGACCTCCAGATGTTGCAAAACTACAACCCCCAGCATGCCCGGACAGCCAACGGCTGTCTGGGCATGCTGGGTGTTGTAGTTTTGCAACATCTGGAGGTCCGCAGGCTGTAGACCACTGTCCTATACTTTACATTGCACGGATCCCTCAACATACGATGGTTTCAACAAACGATGGTCCGTTTGGAACGGATTACCATCGTATGTTGAGGGACCACTGTATAGAAGAGGCTTTGCTGGTGTCTATAAATGTATCATATACGTTCCACCTGTAAAGAATCGATCCACACAGCTGAATGAATGACTTAAAAATAAATAAATAAATAAAAACCTATATAGAAAATAAATGTCCTGTCAATAAAACAAATCCTATAGAATAAAATGTGGTGTCCTGAAATAGATAAAAGGTCCTGAAGCAAATATGGATGGTCGTATGCAGTTCAGTTGGTAATAACAATGATAGCATTGGATCGTTAGTGCCGGTTGATCCACTCCATACTAAGTAAGTCTGCAATAGAGATACAATAATTGGCACGACTGTGCCACTCACCGCACCGCCGTCAGACCGAGTTGGGTAGGATCAGATGCGCTCCAGCTGGGGCGGCGTGGTAATCGCGCGATGTGCGGCCGTTCTCACCGGCGAGCTGTTCCTTGGCGTCTGACGTCAGGAGTCAGCTGATGGCAGGTCAGCTGACCTGATACGGGAGGCTGGTGAGCGCTGGATAGCGTTAGATGCAGGTAATCAATGACGTGCAGATATTAAAGGAGTACTCCGGCGCGCACTTTTTTCCTTTTATCCCGTCCGGGCTGCAAAATTAAAGAAAACACACTTACTCTTACCTGCCAACGAGCCCCCGGAGCTCCGGTACACTCCGGTACAGGTGTTCGGCCCCCGGGCTGTATTCTTCTTACTTCCTATTAGCCCGGCACGTCACACGGAGCTTCAGCCTATCACCGGCCGAGGCGGGACATCGCTGCGGCCGGTGATAGGCTGAAGCTCCGTGTGACGTGCCGGGCTAACAGGAAGTAAGAAGAATACAGCCCAGGGACCGAACACCTGTACCGGAGCACCGGGGGCTCGTTGGCAGGTAAGAGAAAGTGTGTTTTCTTTTATTTTGCAGCCCGGACGGGATAAAAGGAAAAAAGTGCACGCCGGAGTACTCCTTTAAAGGATAACTCCGACAGATTTTTGAACAATGTTCTTGGAGTGGAGGGTTTCAAAGCGGCTTAGCTGATAAATTGCAAGGTAGATCCATAAAGTTGATGGATGGTGGATGTTAGGTAAAAAAAAAGCCTCTCCAAATACAACAATCCAATAAACGCTGTACAACCGCAGCTGTAGTGTGAACTGAAACTGAATTGTAAATGAGTTCTATTAAAAAACCTTAATCCTTCCAATACTTATTAGCTGCTGAATACTACAGAGGAAATTCTTTTCTTTTTGGAACACAGAACTCTCTGCTGACATCAGGACCACAGTGCTCTCTGGTGACATCTCTGTCCATTTTAATAACTGTCCAGAGAAGTAGAAAATCCCCATAGCAAACATGAGATGTCAGCAGAGAGCACTGTGGTCATGATGTCAGCAGAAGAGCAATGTGTTCCAAAAAGAAAAGAATTTCCTCTGTAGTATTCAGCAGCTACTAAGTACTGGAAGGATTAAGATTTTTTTAAAGAAGTAATTTACAAAACTGTTTAACCTTCTGACACCAGTTGATTTAAAAATAAAATTAAAAATAAAAAGTTTTCCACCGGAGTACCCCTTTAATGAAAGTGAGCTGCAATACCACACATAAACTGGGAACATGAGTGGCGCTGTTACTGCAAGAAAGCAGCTCTGTTTTTCTAAATCTTTCAGACAAAGGATAGGATTGTCTACATAATGTACGGGTCACATAATGTGTGTACTGTCATTGTTAGCGCGTTTCGTGTAGTCGTGGGATTAAAGCCCTATTTAGCGGCATGAATTGTGTTTGGTCATGTGCATTAAGGTGTCTCATTGTTTAGAAAGGAAGGAATCGTGAATAGTAACATGACACATGGCGGTGAGATATAGACCACTATACCCGACAGGTTAGGCTACTAATTCGGGTTGACGTGCCATTAGACGGTGACACTCTCCATAGTGCGGAGCATTGTTATACACTCTATATGCATTAAGGTTTCAAACCTGCATGGAAACAATGGCAAGAGCCTGTTATTTAAACAGCAGGGATGAACTGAGACGCTGCCAGACATTTGTCTTCTAAATATAACCTGCCTTCCTTTTAAGACAATTGGCCTTTACTGTATAAGGATTCTTAAGTAAGTGCAAATATATCTAGAACGATGAAGCCAGTCAGGTTGTGTGTCCTCCAGGACCGGAACTCTTTGTACTGGGGATTAGAAGCCTCCAAGGAGCTCTCCCTCTCTGTTGGCACCCCTGAAATTTTTCTAGAAAATGAAGTATTTCTCACAGAAAAGGATTGCAGTAACACATGTTTTGCTATACACATGTTTATTCCCTTTGTGTGTATTGGAACTAAACCAAAAAAGGGAGGAAAAAAAGCTAATTGGGCATAATGTCACCAAACTCCAAAAATGGTCTGGACAAAATTATTGTCCCCTTTCAAAATTGTGGATGAATAAGATTGTTTCAAGCATGTGATGGTAATTTAAACTCACCTGGGGGCGAGTAACAGGTGGGGGAAATATAAAAATCCCACCTAAAAGCAGATAAAAAGGAGAGAAGTTCACTTAGTCTTTGCGTTGTGTGTCTGTGTGCCACACTAAGCATGGACAACAGAAGGAGGAGAAGAGAACTGTCTGAGGACTTGAGAACCAAAATTGTGAAAAAATATCAACAATCTCAAGGTTGCAAGTCCATCTCCAGAGATCTAGATTTGCCTTTGTCCACAATGCGCAACATTATCAAGAAGTTTGCAACCCATGGCACTGTAGCTAATCTCGCTGGGTGTGGAAGGAAGAGAAACATTTATGAAAGGTGTCAACACAGGATAGTCCGAATGGTGGATAAGCAGCCCCAAATAAGTTCCAAAGATATTCAAGCTGCCCTGCAGGCTCAGGGAGCATCAGTGTCAGCGCGAACTATCTGTCGACATTTAAATTAAATGTAAAGCTATGGTAGGAGACCCAGGAGGACCCCACTGCTCACACAGAGACATAAAAAAGCAAGACTACATTTTGTCAAAATGAACTTGAGTAAGCCAAAATCCTTCTGGGAAAACGTCTTGTGGACAGATGAGACCAAGATAGAGCTTTTTGGTAAAGCGCATCATTCTACTGTTTACCGAAAACAGAATGAGGCCTACAAAGAAAAGAACACAGTACCTACAGTGAAATATGGGGGAGGGTCAATTATGTTTTGGGGTTGTTTTGCTGCCTCTGGCACTGGGGGCCTTGAATGTGTACAAGGCATCATGAAATCTGAGGATTACCAATGGATTTTGGGTCGCACTGTACAGCCCAGTGTCAGAAAGCTGGGTTTGCATCCGAGATCTTGGGTCTTCCAGCAGGTCAATGACCCCAAACATACATCAAAAAGCACCCAGAAATGGATGGCAACAAAGCCCTGGAGAGTTCTGAAGTGGCAGCAATGAGTCCAGATCTAAATCCCATTGAACACCTGTGCAGAGATCTTAAAATTGCTGTTGGGAAAAGGCGCCTTCCAATAAGAGAGACCTGGAGCAGTTTGTAAAGGAAGAGTGGTCCAACATTCCGGCTGAGAGGTGTAAGAAGCTTATTGATGGTTATAGGAAGCCACTGATTTCAGTTATTTTTCCAAAGGGTGTGCAACCAAATATTAAGTTAAGGGTGCTAATAATTTTGTCCAGCCCATTTTTGGAGTTTGGTGTGAAATTATGTCCAATTTTTTTTATTCCTTTTTTTTGTTTAGTTCCAATACACACAAAGGGAATAAACGTGTGTGTATAGGAAGACATGTGTTACTGCAATCCTTTTCTGTGGGAAATAATTAATTTTCTTGAAAAATTTCAGGGGTGCCAACATTTACGGCCATGACTGTAACTCCAAGTCAATGACACTTCTGTGAAATCACACTGTCCACTGAGGAAGCAACACTGATTGACAATCAATTTCACATACTGTTGTGTAAATGGAACAGACAACAGGTGGAAATTATAGGCAATTAGCAAGAAACCCCCAATGCGAGCTGTGGCAAGAAGGTTTGCTGTGTCTGTCAGCGTAGTGTCCAGAGCATGGAGGCGCTACCAGGAGACAGGCCAGTACATCTAGAGACATGGAGGAGGCCGTAGGAGGGCAACAACCCAGCAGCAGGACCGCTACCTCCGCCTTTGTGCAAGGAGGAGCACTGCCAGAGCCCTGCAAAATGACCTCCAGCAGGCCACACATGTGCATGTGTCCACTCAAACAGTCAGAAACAGGCTCCATGAGGTTGGTATGAGGGCCTGACATCCACAGGTGGGGGTTGTGCTTACAGCCCAACACCCTGCAGGACGTTTGGCATCTGCTAGAGAACACCAAGATTGGAAAATTTGCCACTGGCGCCCTGTACTCTTCACAGATGAAAGCAGGTGTCACTGAGCACATGTGACAGACGTGACAGAGTCTGAAGATGCCGTGGAGAATGTTCTGCTGCCTGCAACATCCTTCAGCATGACCGGTTTGGTGGTGGGCCAGCAATGGTGTGGGGTAGTATTTCTTTTGGGGTCCGCACAGCCCTCCATGTGCTTGCCAGAGGTAGCCTGACTGCCATTAGGTACCGAGATAAGATCCTCAGACCCCTTGTGAGACCATATGCTGGTGCGGTTAGCCCTTGGTTCCTCCTAATGCAAGACAATGTGTGGTGTACGGAGGTGCAATGTAGGGCAGATGTTTCCACCCTAGGGGCAGATGTTATTAAAGCCTTCTTGTCGTGACGCCAGGGCGTTGTTTAGCCTTAAACACTCGAAGGTTATACCATTGGTCCTGGTCTAGACACAGGGGCAATGAAGACACCGACGCCAAGTTTCAGACAATGGTAGCTTTACTGAGGGTAGACAGTTGATGCAGTTTATACAGTACAGCCAATATGCCAAGGAGGTGACGTTACACAGGGGGACCTCGCAGGCTTGCTGGGACTTGCAGTATGTAGAGACACTTTAGTGCAGGCTACGGTGACTATATAGAAGACTTGACTTGACTGACTTGAGAATTGACATGAAGATGACTTTGAGCTTACTTGAGCTGACTTTGTGGCTGTAGACTTTAGGCTTGAGGCCTCCAATGCTCTGGACACACTCTGAGATGACTGCACTGGACCCCAGCAGGAGCAAGAATGCTGGAAGAGAGAGATTGTAGCTCCACCCCTGGTTTTTATAGGGGTGTCTAGCAAGGAGCCCACAGGTCACTTGAGGGGTCACCTGCCTCCTGGGTAACAAGCACATGGTCACAGTAATTAAAGAAACATTACACTTTTAACATTTAACATATGTACATAGGGGATAACACTGCAGGGGTCCCTGGGGACATAAAGGGACTCTGCCTGGCAGGGCAGGAGAAGGGTACAGGGAAAAACCATCCCACACTGGGCCACCACAAATACTAGACCTCATGTGGCTGGAGTGTGTCAGCAGTTCCTGCAAGAGGAAGGCATTGATGCTAAGGACTGGCCCGCCCGTTCCCCAGACCTGAATCCGATTGAGCACATCTGGGACATCATATCTCGCTCCATCCACCACAGACTGTCCAGGAGTTGGCGGTTGCTTTAGTCCAGGTCTGGGAGGACATCCCTCAGGAGACCATCCGCCACCTCATCAGGAGCATGCCCAGGTGTTGTAGGGAGGTCATACGGGCACGTGGAGGCCACACACTACTGAGCCTCATTGTGACTTGTATTAAGGACATTACATAAAGTTGGATCAGCCTGTAGTGCGGTTTTCCACTGTGATTTTGAGTGTGACTCCATATCCAGACCTCCATGGGTTAATACATTTGATTTCCATTGATAATTTTTGTGTGATTTTGTTGTCAGTGCATTCAACTATGTAAAGACGAAAGTATTTCATACGATTAGTTCATTTATTCAGATCTAGGATGTGTTATCTTAGTGTTCCCTTTATTTTTTTGAGCAATGTACTTCTTTAAAAACATTTCACTGCCTTTGAAAATCCCACCACTAGGAGTCCCCATACCTCCTGGGACACTGATGAGTCCCACAGCAGCATGATGGTGTCCAAGAGTCATGGACACGAGATGGCTGATTGACAAGGCTGCAGGAGGAACACAGCCTGCAGCAATACTGCTGTAACATAGAGTTCTACCAAACATGTACCTCCAGCTGTTGCAAAACTCCAACTCCAAGCATGCCTGGACAGTCAAAGGATACAGTGTACCTCCAACTATTCTAAAACTACAAGTCCCAGCATTACAGGACTGGCAAAGGATGATACTTTTAAATGACATAGGAATCCATTGTATCTTTAGCTCTAAACCTTTGCACTAATTTAGGACGATATAAGTTATACACTCATCATTTTGTTTTTGGTGGTAGAGTACAGTCAATCTCCAATAATCATTGTGTGCCTGTGTGTGTGTACAGCAAGCATGTCAAACTCAAAGGCTATCATGGGCCAAAAAAACAAGGTTAAAGTTTATTTGGGCCGCATCATAAAAAAAAAAAATGCCCTCCCTGCACAATACCCCATGTCCCCTTTGCACAACAACCTATGCCCCCTTGCACAACATCTCATGCCCCCCTGCACAAGACCCCATGCCCCCCTGCACAAGATCCCATGCCCCCTTTGCACAAGACCCCATGCCCACCCTACACAAGACCCCATGCCCCCCTGCACAACACCTCATGACCCCTTCACAAGACCCCATGACCCCCTTCATAAGACCCCATGCCCCTTTTGTACAACACTCCATGCCCCCTTTGCACAAGACCCCATGCCCCCCCTTTGCAAAAGACCTCATGCCCCCTTGCACAAGACCCTGCCCCATGCACAAGACTGCGCAGTACAGTTCCCCCACATTCGGTGCAGTATAGTTCCCCCACATTAGGTGCAGTATAGCTCTCCACATTATGTGCAGTATAGTTCCCCCCACATTAGGTGCAGTATAGTTCCCCCACATTAGGTGTAGTATAGATCCCCACATTAGGTGTAGTACAGTTCCCACACATTAGGTTGGCAGTATAGTTCCCCACATTAGGTGCAGTACAGTTCCCCCACATTAGGTTGGCAGTATAGTTCCCGGACATTAGGTGCAGTATTGTTCCCCCACATTACGTGCGGTATAGTTCTCCACATTAGGTGCAGTATAGTTCCCCACATTAGGTGCAGTATAGTTCCCCACATTAGGTTAGCAGTATAGTTCCCCCACATTAGGTGCAGTATAGTTTCCCCACATTAGGTGCAGTATAGTTTCCCCACATTAGGTGCAGTATAGTTCCCCCCACATTAGGTGCAGTATAGTTCCCCCACATTACGTGCAGTATAGTTCTCCACATTAGGTGCAGTATAGTTCCCCACATTAGGTAGAGTATTGTTCCCCACATTAGGTGCAGTACAGTTCCCCCACATTAGGTGCAGTATACCTCCCCCACATTAGGTGCAGTACAGTTCCCCCACATTAGGTGCAGTACAGTTCCCCCACATTAGGTGCAGTATAGTATCCCTCATTAGGAGCAGTACAGTTCCTCCACATTAGGTTGGCAGTATAATTCCCCACATTAGATGCATTATAGTTCCCCACAATAGGTGCAGTATAGTTCCCCCACATTAGGTACAATACAGTTCTCCCACATTAGGTGCACTATAGTTCCCCACATTAGGTTAGCAGTATAGTTCCCCCACATTAGGTGCAGTATAGTTCCCCCACATTAGGTGCAGTATAGCTCTCCACATTAGGTGCAGTATAGTTCCCCCCACATTAAGTGCAGTATAGTTCCCCCACATTACGTGCAGTATAGTTCTCCACATTAGGTGCAGTATAGTTCCCCACATTAGGTATAGTATTGTTCCCCACATTAGGTGCAGTACAGTTCCCCCACATTAGGTGCAGTATACCTCCCCCACATTAGGTGCAGTACAGTTCCCCCACATTAGGTGCAGTACAGTTCCCCCACATTAGATGCAGTATAGTATCCCTCATTAGGAGCAGTACAGTTCCTCCACATTAGGTTGGCAGTATAATTCCCCACATTAGATGCATTATAGTTCCCCACAATAGGTGCAGTATAGTTCCCCCACATTAGGTACAGTACAGTTCTCCCACATTAGGTGCAGTATAGTTCCCCCCCCATTAGGTGCACTATAGTTCCCCATATTAGGTGCAGTACACTTCCCCCACATTAGGTGCAGTATACCTCCCCCACATTAGGTGCAGTACAGTTCCCCCACATTAGGTGCAGTACAGTTCCCCCACATTAGATGCAGTATAGTATCCCTCATTAGGAGCTGTACAGTTCCCCCACATTAGGTTGGCAGTATAATTCCCCACATTAGATGCATTATAGTTCCCCACAATAGGTGCAGTATAGTTCCCCCACATTAGGTACAGTACAGTTATCCCACATTAGGTGCAGTATAGTTCCCCACAATAGGTGCAGTATAGTTCCCCCCACATTAGGTGCAGTATAGTTCCCCCACATTAGGTGCAGTACAGTTCCCCCACATTAGGTGCAGTAAAGTTCCCCACATTAGGTTGGCAGTATAATTCCCTACATTAGGTGCAGTATAGTCCCCCACATTAGGTGCAGTACAGTTCCCCCCCCACATTAGGTGCAGTATAGTTCCCCCACATTAGGTGCAGTATAGTTTCCCCCACATTAGGTGCAGTATAGTTCCTCCATATTAGCTGCAGCACAGTTCCCCCACATTAGGTGCAGTAAAGTTCCCCACATTAGGTTGGCAGTATAATTCCCCACATTAGGTGCAGTATAGTCCCCCACATTAGGTGCAGTATAGTTCCCCACATTAGGTGCCATATAGTTCCCCACATTAGGTGCAGTATAGTTACCCCACATTAGGTACAGTACAGTTCCCTCACAGACATACAGCCTTCAGCCATATACAGTGTATGGCTGGAGGCTGTATGCCTGTTTACTGCCCCACTTCAGTGTTCCGACAACCACTCCTCCGGTCCGGGGTGACGATCTACTGCTATGGCCTATGGGCCAAAGCAGTAGGTCCCGGGATCGGAGGAGCGGTGGTCGGAACACCGAAGATGACGTGCTGGTGACTTACCATACCCGCCCGTCCTCCTCATTGCTCCGCTCCATTCTGCTCTTCTACTACGGGCGCACACACGGGACGTCCGTGACGTCCCTGCGTGTGTTACCTCCTGGTGGCCCCTGCTTTTTTAAAGTTAACGCGGGGCTGCAGAGAGGTATCCGGGGCATCCTTGTTTCCTGAAAATATTTTTCGGGACACAGGGATGCCGGGCCGCAAAGATATTCATTGTGGGCTGCATGCGGCCCGCGGGCCGCATGTTTAACACCCATGGTGTACAGCATAAAACCAGAAGTGAGTCAGCAGAGTGAGGGAGGGGAGGAGTCATCACAGTGCAGGCAAGAGAGGGACACGCCCCTTCCTTTGGGAAGATGAGAAAGACATTGAGACATCACTATAGGTGATAGATACATACAAAAATTACATGTATATGATCAGGATGAGGCACTGAGTAACATATAACTGTTTTTTTTTTTTTTTTTTTGTGGGATCTGACAGGTATGCTTTAAAGGGGTACTCTGCCCCTAGACATGTTATCATATATATAACATATCTGATCGCTGGGTCTCCGGGATAGCGCTGCAGCGGTATGGACATGGAAGCCTGGGGCTTCTGTGATCGTGATATCACCCCACGCCCCTTCTATTCATGTATATGGGAGGGTGCGTGACTGCTAGTACACAGATGTCATGCTTCCTCCCATAGACACGAATGGACAGGGTGTGGCGTGACGTCACAATCAAGGAAGCACAATCAAGGAAGCCCCAGGATTTCTTGTCCGTAATGCCGCAGTGCCGGCCCGGAGATTGCAAGGGGTTCCAGCGGCCGGACCCCCCACCATCAGACATCTTATTTGGAAAGGGGATAACATGGCTATGGGCGGAGTACCCCTTTAAGAGTCTGCAGTGGCTGCCTGATATCGTGTAGCAGACGTCATGCACGCAGGCATGTCTGCCAAAAGATGGCAAGATGGCCCGCCCCAGTGACGTGTGCCGTCATAGCTTGGAGGAGAATGTGCCACCACCATTCCTGTGAACTGTCCGTCCCCCGCCCCCTGCAGGAATCATTTTTCATGGCTACTTGGCCACAAGGGTTAAACGTAAACCACCAATCTCACTGTAATAACTCTTAACTAGCCCTGAGATCTGTATATTATAAGCAGGGCTGCTATCAGGGGCCCAAGCCAAATTAAAGATAAAAAGGGTCCGTTCGCTCTGCCCCATTCCCCTGCATCATGGGGGGGGGGGGGGTCAAGATGGTTTAGCAATATAGGGCCCCGGATATTTCTGGGCAGAAGAGGGAAATCTGCTTTGCTGGAAAAATAGGGAAAGAGACTTCTGCCCATTTGTCTACAGGATTGGTAGGGGTCCTTATGGTCTAGAACAGTGGTTGCAAAACTACAACTCTCAGCATGCCCGGACAGCCAACGGCTGTCCGGGCATGCTGAGAGTTGTAGTTTTGAAACAGCTGAAGGTCCACAGTTTAGAGCCCACTGATCCGGACTATGGGTGGGTCCCCGTCGATTTCCTGTACACACATTACAGTGTTTTTTTGTTTTTTACTTCTGAAACAACAAGCTTTACATGTGTGTCGTGTCCTCCGGTTGCCCCAAATTTGGCGTCAAATGACCTTTGGAGCCGATAAAAGCCCAAATGTATCATCAGATCACTACAAAAGGAAGAAGCTTCGTTGCTCAATTCTTTGCAAAGGAACGAGTGTCTGGGGTGACAACAGCGACTGTTGATCCAAGCAAAGACTTGGCAAGTATTGAAAGGTCAGCGCTCCGGTTCTAGCTGTGATGTTCATCTTACAGCCCTCACCAAACGCCGCCCCCTCCCGGTACAAGGAACTTCTTTTTTTTTTCCTTTACAATTCTGAGGGTATCTAAGGAGCCTCTGAACTTTTCCTGAACAAACCCGAATAAGTTGTGGATGTATCTCATCTTCCTTCAAAACATTTACCGAGAACGTTATGTGAAATCAGATCGCTTCTTTCATTTGCGGTGTCCCAGTAGAGGACCTTGTACTGTTCCTGTCCTAAGTCCCCTCAATCCATAGGGCTCTCCTGCAGGACTGTCCCCCTTTTCTTATCCAGTTACACCTTATATAAATGCATTGTAAATGTATTGTACATATTGTCTATTCTATATAAAGTTGTACAAATGTATAGGACCTTCCTGGGTCATGTGATACTGTCATGTGATGTACCCAGAGTTCCCTGGGTTCAGGACCTACAAGCTTGGTGACCAATGGGCTTTAGTCCAGCCCCCCTAGTATATAAGGGGCTGTAGTCTCTAAGTGAGGTCTCTTCTCTCTTCCTGCTAAGACACCTAAGCACAATCTCAACATATACTAAATTCATCTCATCTAGGCCAAAGCCTAAGGAACCTGCAGCCACTCCAAAACGTGAGTTATCAAGCTCTATCTACAATTCTAGTGACTACTACTCAACTCAAGTATAGTGGTCCCTCAACATACTATGGTAATTCGTTCGGGGAATCACCGCAAACTTCAGGACCTGCATTGCCGGTGAGACTGTCCCTTCACCACAGATCCTGGGGATCCTAGGCGAGATCGCAACTGAGGAGTCGGATGTAAGTATGTCGGCCGCTTTTTCTACTCCTTCATCCTCCTCCAGCCCTGACAGGGAATCCCCAGTACAGAAGTCTGCACCTGTTAGCGCATGCCCACAGTCACCACCCTTACACAGTGGGTGTTCAGGGATGAGCCTGCATTCATACAGTTCATGCGGGACCACGTCCTTCCCCAGCCAGGGAAGTCCCATCCACCGGTCCCCACAGCTGAGGCAGAAAGGGCCCGCAGAGAGGCTGAAATAGCCGGCATCATAGAAAAATGTAATGTGTCCCCTACTCCCCCTGAGGAGGTGAGGCCTAACCACCGGGCACCAACATATGTGCCCCGGCCTACTCCAGTCCAGGAGGTGTGGCCTAATCAGCAGGCACCAACTGATGTGCCACAGCCTACTCCACCCAAGGAGGTGTGGCCGAACCAACCTGCATTAACTGTAGTCCTAGTGGCCTCAGCCGCTGCCATTAATGTTGTTGTGAGCGTGAACCCATCAGTGGCACAGTTCCGGCTCACAAATGTTTTTTGGGACACTATTGTAAACCCCGTGAGGGAAGAAAGAAGATGCAACTTCTGAAAGAAACCTACAAATTTACTAATGTTTCCACATAAAATGTGGTGGATTTGAGCTCTGGAAAACCCGACAGCTCAGAGCATGTGTAAAAAAAAAAAAAAAGCAAAACTTAAGGAAAATCACTAGAATACAAGATACAATAGTAAATACTAGGGAAAAATACCTGTGGAAAACAAAAAACTGTAAAGAAAACTACACTACATTTATCGTAAATGTGATGGATACTAAGCAAGTAGTAGGGTTGGGATACAGTGATTGGCGGATGATGAGGGTTGTAGTTGTCATGTGGCAGAAGGGATGCAACCCTATGGTTAAATGAAGGTCCCCACTAACCACTACTTCAAGGAAGTTGCTATCTGTATCAAGGCCCTGGGAAAAGAACACCTCAAAAGTCAGGATTTAGAAATAACAACCCATTAGCCCCTCAGTTTTGCTCTTGTCCCTAAAGCATCTACTTTTGATTTTAATAATAAGAGAAAAATTTGGGGTAAAGATGGTTAACCCCTTACACTTACATCAGACTCAGTGCATGCTGAAAAAATATAAAAAATACAGTAAAACACTCTAAGGTTGCGTTCCCACAGGGCGTATACGCAGCGTATTTGACAATGCGCAAAATTTACGGCAGAAGCGGGAAATATGCTGTGTATTCCTTGCTCACTATACACACAGGGCTTTCCGGCGGCAGCCCCATGTGTGTAGTGAGTTTTGGAGGCGGGGCCGTGTGCCGGCATGACTGTGACGCGCGGCTTCAAATACGCTGCGTATACACCCTGTGGGAATGCAGCCTTACATAGAAATACATTTTAAGATGTGACCCTGAGATACAGCAGGAGACCTTAGGAGGCAACAGCCACCAGAACACTGTTCAAAATAGCCAAAGGTGACTCCGCTGCAAGATATCACAATTTCATCAACAATCCCCCCTCCTAGCTCTTAGACAACTCCCCTCCAAGCTCTATCTGTATACTGCTGCTGCTATCTCTCTGGGATCAGAATATAAAGTAATCATACACCTCCCCTTCAGCTCTATTTGTATACTGCTGCTTCTATCTTTATGAGATCAGTATATATAGGAGTTATTTACTTCTCCTCCAAGCTCTATCTGTATACTGCTTCTATTCTACAGGATGAGGATATATAGTAGTTATACACGATCCCTTCAGCTCTATCTGTATACTGTTGCTGCTATCACTATGGTATCAGGATATATAGTAGTTATATGCCTCCCCTCCAGCTCTATCTGTATACTGCTGCTATTGCTATGAGAGCAGTATATATAGTAGTTATACACCCCATGTCTATCTGTATACTGCTGCTATCTCTATAGGATAAGGATATATAGTAGTGATACACCTTCCCCTTCAGCTCTATCTATCTACTGCTGCTATCTCTCTGGGATCAGAATATATAGTAGTGATACACCTGCTCTCCAGCTCTATCTGTATACTGCTAATGCCATCTCTATGAGATCAGTATATATAGTAGTTATACACCTTCCCCTTCAGCTCTATCTATATACTGCTGCTATCGCTATGAGATCAGTATATATAGTAGTTATACACCCCATCTCTATCTGTATACTGCTGCTATCTCTATGGGATCAGGATATATAGTAGTGATACACCTTCCCCTTCAGCTCTATCTATATACTGCTGCTATCTCTATAGGATCAGGATATATAGTAGTGATACACCTGCTCTCCAGCTCTATCTGTATACTGCTAATGCCATCTCTATGAGATCAGTATATATAGCAGTTATACACCTTCCCCTTCAGCTCTATCTATATACTGCTGCTATCGCTATGAGATCAGTATATATAGTAGTTATACACCTTTCCCTCTTCTCTATCTGTATACTGCTGCTATCTCTATGGGATCAGGATATATTGTTGTTATACACCTCTGCAGCTCTATCTGTATACTGCTGCTGCTATCTCTATGAGATCAGTATATAGTAGTTATACACCTTCCCCTTCAGCTCTATCTCTATGTCATAAGGATATATATATATATAGTAGTTATATACCTCCCCTCCAGCTCTATCTGTACACTGCTGCTGCTATCTCTATGGGATCAGAATATATAGTAGTCATACACCTTCCCTTCAGCTCTATCTGTATACTGCTGCTATCTCTATGCCATAAGGATATATATAGTAGTTATATACCTCCCCTCCAGCTCTATCTGTACACTGCTGCTGCTATCTCTATGGGATCAGAATATATAGTAGTCATACACCTCCCCCAGCTCTATCTGTATACTGCTACTATCTCTCTGGGCTCAGGATACATAGTAGTTATGCACCTCTCCTACCAGATTTATCTGTATACTGATGCTGTTGTCTCTATGGGGACAGGATATATTAGTTAGCGCTATCTGTATACTTCTGCTGCTATCTCTATGGGACCAGAATATATAGTAGTTATACACTTCCCTCCCAGCTCTATCTGTATACTGCTGCTGCTGCTATCTCTATGAGATCAGTATATATAGTAGATATACACATCCGCTTCAGTTCTATCTATATACTGCTACTGCCATCTCTATGGGATCAGGATATATATAGTAGCGATTCATCTCCCATAAGGCTGCGTTCACACATTGCTTTTTTTGCTGGGTTCTTACTGTTTATGCCGTGATTTTGATATCATGTGAACCCGGCCTTAGTTTCTTGAGAAGCTCCTCCCTTGTAGCACCCGTCTGTATAGTAGGTGCCTTATAGTCATAAAGCGACATTATGTCTACCCTATTCATCTTTAGAGAATAGCAGAGCGACGCACTACAAAGGCTGAATAAACCAAAACCGAACATTCCTTTGAAATCGCTGAGTTATTGTAGAAAACAACAAAAAGCCTCCATGTCTTATCACGTAGCATTTCCTGGAAACAGCCCACATGCTATATAAACATTATAACCAGGACACGCATAGCTGCCGTCCCGTAAAGTCCTCATTTAGGACAAGATCAGGAAGAACAGACTCCTAGCAGCGGCCCTAGCTAAGAGAAGGGACAGCCGGGCGGGTGCATTTCTATGACACCAATGTGCCCTAATGGGCATTAGGGTCGCCACCTTTCTTGCAAAAAAATACCGGCCATGCTAATTTGCATAATTCATTATATATGCGTGACATCACAGGTTGCACATATGCGGGGGAAATTTTGTCCTATTCTGACCCCTATACATTTTTTATTTCTCCTTATAAGGGGCCTGTATGAGGGTCATTTGTTGCGCCCTGATCTGTAGTTTTTAATAGTACCATTTTTGTTTTCATGTGACTTTTACATCGCTTTTTTAACTTAATTCAGGAGTTGCAGTTAGTTACTAACTACAACTCCCAGCATGCCCTGATACAGACTGTTGCTCAGCAGCTGCCCCAAACGAAAACTACATCTCCCAGCACGTTGGACTATATAGTAGTATATAGTATAGGTGAGTGTATCCCAACCAGGGGTGCCTCCAGCTGTTGCAAAACTACAACTCCCAGCATGTTAGTAGTATATAGTATAGGTCAGTGTATTCCAACCAGGGGTGCCTCCAGATGTTGCAAAACTACAACTCTCAGCATGTTGGTCTATATAGTAGTATATAGTATAGGTGAGTGTTTCCCAACCAGAGGTGCCTCCAGCTGTTGCAAAACTACAACTCCGGGCATGTAGGACTATATAGAAGTATATAGTATAGGTAAGTGTATCCAAACCAGGGGTGCCTCCAGCTGTTGCAAAACTACAACTCACAGCATGTTGGACTATATAGTAGTATATAGTATAGGTCAGTGTTTTCCAACCAGGGGTGCCTCCAGCTGTTGCAAAACTACAACTCCCAGCATGTTGGATTATATAGTAGTATATAGTATAGGTCAGTGTTTCCCAACAGGGGTGCCTCCAGCTGTTGCAAAACTACAACTCCCAGCATGTTGGACTATATAGTAGTATATAGTATAGGTGAGTGTATCCCAACCAGGGGTGTCTCCAGCTGTTGCAAAACTACACCTCCCAGCATGTTGGACTATATAGTAGTATATAGTATAGCCCGGCTGTCCGGGCATGCTGGAAGTTGTAGTTTTGCAACAGCTGGAGGCACTCCTGGTTGGGAAACACTGGTATAGGTCATGGTGCAACATTTCGGGAGTTGGAGGATTGGTTGGATAAATACGGCCATTGCATTGCCGGTATTTTTAATATAAAAATACCGTCAGGGTGGCCAAAATACCGCCAGGTGGCAACCCTAATGGGCATTAGAGGATGACAGTGGGTGCAGTACTGCAGTGGGGTCATCTGAAGGGAGAACTGGGTATTGTTCGCTGGGACAGATCATCTCAGAAATGTCCATCAATACAGCACACAAGGGGCATTTACTATGAATAACATTTATGGCGTTGAGGTTGGTAACCGGTTTGATTGATGGGACATTTATTGGTCC
Organism: Hyla sarda; assembly: GCF_029499605.1. Lineage (NCBI taxonomy): Eukaryota > Metazoa > Chordata > Amphibia > Anura > Hylidae > Hyla > Hyla sarda. Next base: position 393,368,020 of record NC_079192.1, on the reverse strand, counting down.
TGAAAATTGGGCATTGGGCCCCCTATTCCCAGTGGAAAGTTGACTAAGCTCGCTCTCTCTGTATCCCCATAGACTTTGATGGTTAGAGATTATATACTCCACCAGAGGTCCAAAAACCTACAACAGCAAAGGTCTCTGTCAAAAAATATTTAAATGGCCACTCTCATGAAAACAAATTTTTGCTATTGCACTCCTTATGGTAAATAAAAAATATTTCTAATATACTTTGGTTAAAAAAAATTAAGTTTTCTATGCACTTCCTGTGTTTGGACTTCGGTCCTAAGTCTGTGTATAAGATGGAGGAAATGTGCTCTTGAGCTTTTTTTAAGCACAAATAAAACATAGAAAACTTCATTTTTTTAAAACAAAGTATATTAGGAATATTTTTAATTTACCATAAGGATTGCAATAGCAAAAATTCGTTTTAATGAGAGTTACCCTTTAATCCATTGCAGTTGCCAAAAAGCTTTGTAGAAAACAACACTGACTACTCCCCCAACTTTACCAGACTCTGAAATTTCTTTAGCATTGGTTTATTTTGATAATCATTCATTCCCCCGCTCTTACATTGTTGCATGCAGAGGTGTGACTTAAAGGGGTACTCCAGTGGAAAACTATTTTTTTCTAACCAACTGGTGCCAGAAAGTTAAACAAATTTGTAAATTACTTAAAATTAAATTAAAAATCTTAATCCTTCCAGTACTTATCGGCTGCTGTATACTCCACAGGAAGTTGCATAGTTCTTTTCTGTCTGACCAGTGCTCACTTCTGACACCTCTGTCCATGTCAGGAACTGTCCGGAGCAGGATAGGTTTGCTATGGGGATTTGCTCCTGCTCTGGACAGTTCTTGACATGGACAGAGGTGTCAGCAGAGAGCACTGTGGCCAGACAGAAAAGAACTACACAACTTCCTCTGTAGTATACAACAGCTGATAAGTACTGGAAGGGTTAAGAGTTTAAAATAGAAGTAATTTACAAATCTGTTTAACTTTTTGGCACCACGGAGTACCCCTTTAAAGCTCAGGCGCCCCAATGCAAAATTTGTAATAATGCCCAACTACCAAATGCCCAGGGGTAAGAAGGGGCAAGAAGTTTGGGAGCTCATCCAAGATTTCCCGTCAAGGGCTGGTCCTGCAGGACTCCTGCTAATGGGAACAGTGTTCCTGCTGTGGAAAAAGTGCAGGAACTCTGTTCCCATGCATTCCTGCGGAACTTGAGCCCTGCTTGTTCCCTGTAGACTCCAGGACCGAGTCGTGACTGCTACCTCAGCATTCCCTAAAGGTATGTCCCTGGCTGCCTAACTAAGGAGTCTTATCATTTAAGACTCTAGGAAAGTCTGGTCAGCGTTCAATTTTGATTATCTTCGTCACTCAGCTTTCCCTGAAACAGATATAACTAATTCACACCACATTTTTGCAATACAGTTCCCGTATCAGGTTTTTGCTGAAAAACTGATTCCTCAAAACCTGACTAAACTCTATCAAAACTGTGTACAAATTTTAATCCGTATACGGTTTGAAAAATGATGTCCGGTTGCATCCGTTTTTTTAAGAAAAAAACGTATACATTTTAACTTTTCACTCCATTATGAATAAAGTTTCACTTGTTTGATTGAAATTCCATGAAAAAAAAACTGTGCAAACTCAAAACCCATATGGTGCAAACCGGATGGAACCGTTCGCACATACAGTTCTGTACAGTTCCCATTGACCACCATTTAAAAAAAAAAAAAAAAACACATCTATCAGTTTTTCCCCCAGACATAAAACCATAGTAGACTACGGTTTTGTGTATGGGAAAAAAAACAGATTAAACCATAAATGATGCAAAACGTACACAATTGGATGCTACGTGGAGGGGCAAGCTGTGCAAACTAGCTTGCCCCCTGACTGGTGAGCAGTTAAGGGGTTAAGAAATATACAGGCAAGGTTTTTAGCCCCCTCCCCCGTCTGTAAAAACTTGTTGGTAACTATAGTGGTATGTCCCATGGGTGGGGGGGAAGGAGTGCACCAATCAGGGGTCTAATAGTCTCCCGGGCTTTCAGGGGCCCTCCCCTGGGTATTTATAGCTGTGGTGCCTCCTTTCCCCCTCAATCTGCCCAGGACCCGGAGTTTTGCCCTCCCTCCCTCCCTCCCTTTTTGTATCTTTGTTTATTGTAAGTCACAGCTTGGCGGTAAGAAGACGGTGAAAGCGGGGTCAACCCGGGGTAGACCTCCACACAGGACAGTGTGGCAGCACCTCTCGGGTTGGTAAGAAGCCAATCGGTGTCTTTGTTACAGTTAAATTGTTATTTATATAAGTAATTTTATAAATAAAGCTGTGGCCGATCCCCATCCATAAAAAGTTGAATTGTTGTTGTGTCAGTTATTATTTAATTAATTATTGTAATAAGGGGGAGGGGTAGTTATAGCCTGCTAGGAGCTAATTGGGTCTCAACAGTCTAAGGTTTTCAATGACATGTCTATACTAGTGCTGGGCGATATACCGGTATGAACCGGATACCGTTTTTTTTTTTCTCCCACGGTATGGATTTTTGCCTATACCGCTATACCGGTCGGGCCCCTCCCCCCACCCTCCGAGTCAATAAAAAAAATTAAACTTACCCGTAATGGGGGGTGGTCCGGGCCATCCATCCTTCCTGTAGTGTCCGGCGGCATTCCGGGTGGAGGGTGAACCGGTCCGGGCTCTCCTCCTTCTCCGGGGGTCCTCTTCTCCACTCTGGGCAGGCTCCGGCCTAGTACGTCCGTGACGTCAGGTGCGTCGCTGCGCACGGGCGTCACTGCGCAGCGGCGTCTATGCAGCGTTACTAGGCCGGAGCCTGCCCGGAGTGGAGAAGAGGACCCCCGGAGAAGAAGGACAGCCCAGACCGGTTCACCCTCCACCCGAAATGCCGCCAGACACTACAGAAAGGATGGATGGCCCGGACCACCCTCCCCGGACGGTCCCTGCAGCAACTGGGAAGGTGAATCAGGGTTCTGGGATGGATAGGGGTCTGTATAATATACTATACCTACAGTAGGCCCTCCAGCTGTTGAGGCCCTCCAGCTGTTGCAAAACTACAACTCCCGGGCATGCTGGGAGTTGTAGTTTTGCAACAGCTGGAGGCACCCCTAGTTGGGAAACACTGACCTATACTATACACTACTATATAGTCCAACATGCTGGGAGTTGTAGTTTTGCAACAGCTGGAGGCTGTAGGGTTGTTTGTTACATCTATTTAAAAGGGTACTCCACTGCCCGAGTGTTCAGATCATTTAGTTCCAAAAGCCCATTTAGTTCCGCTACGCCACCTCAATGCAAGTCTCAATGTAAAAAAAAAAAAAATACCGTGAAATACCTTGATACTTTAGAAAAATACTGTGATACTCATTTTTGGTCATATCGCCCAGCACTAGTCTATACATACGGTTTGCAACACGGTTCCATACGGTTTTTACACTAAAACCGTATACGGGAACCGTATTGCAAAAACGTGGTGTGAATGCAGCCTAAATCTGGCCATTCATGTGTAATAGCTAGGGGCCGAACGCTTGATGGGGAAGAGTTGGAAGGACACCATACAGATTAGATTCCGTCGAGGTTGGGAGGTTTGGGTGACACTTACCTAATGTGTATGGTCAACTGATTGTTGAAACAATCCAACCCCACCCTCAAGGTGGGTCAACTCTATGGTTGTCAACTCTCATAAAGCTACAAGACAGGGTAGAAGGGTCCAGAGGCAAAACGATTCCTATTTAGGATTTTGGTATCCGAGTTTCATGGTGGCCCCCAACCCTTCTGCTCCCATAGCAGGATCCTGGCCTGCTTACATGGTTGGTATGTCAGTGGATGAGAAGGACATTTGCATAAAATGGTGAGTTGTTTCATTATTGTTTACAGATGTCCTGGGATTTGCATTGCTTAAGGCTAGGAATACTTGACCCTTGCACTCCCCGGGAATAGAGGTCATAGCTGGAGGTTTGTCAATGCAGCTGGACACAGTTGATATGTGCCCTGGGGTCGCTGGTCATGAGGAGGCAGGTTTACTGTCCTCTCTGACCTCTGACCCCTTCCAGTGCTGTTTACGGTAATTACATATGGAGAGTGACCAAAAAAAATCTGGTCGGTGACCAATGACCAGAAGTTACTTAAGTCTTAAAGGCAACGATAAAAGGGGAAGCACAGAAAATTATATTTACAATAATTGGGACAATTTCCCAGGTTGAGGTTGCACCGGATGGACCTTTAGGAGGGTCAACCTAAGAACTATCTTATACTAGCCAAGCTGGAGTCCATAGGGAGGACACGTCCATCTAAAGACAACTGTTTTGAGGTTATTTTCTCTATTTAGCTTGCATACTTTTTCCCCATGAACCATGAGCCGGAAAATAAGGTATCCATACAACTACTGGGTCTTTTCAATGAGAAACAGTGGAAGCAAATTTACATGTAAATCACATGGTATCTAAATCTGTGTTAGGGATAATAGATATAAAATGAAGATCATTCTTCTAAAATTAAGGTTACACATCCTGTATCACGTCCTGTGTGACCACCCTGCTTGGCACAGAAAATTTGATGCAATACTTACGTGAAGTAGTCTGCTAACCAATTAGAATGCTTACACAATGTGCCACGCCCTACTGAAGGATATATCTTTTGTGTACACAATACAAGAAATCAGAAAGAACCCTTTTGATCTAATCTTGTGTCAGCGTTTGTTTTCTCTCTCCGTGCACGTATGATCTAATTTGGCTCAAGACATCAACCTACAGCGGTCATTTTGAACGCATCCAAAACATCTGTAGATCCACCACTGAAGCAGTATATGCATTGGACTAGAAGTAAAATTGCTTACATCTCACACTTGACTTCAGAGAAGAAAAAAAAAACTTTTCTTGCTAATTTTAAAGTGTAAAACAAACATGTATCTCTACAGCACTCGGGCCTCATCGGCGCTCCTATAGAAATGAATGGAGCCCGTGCTGTCTACTGGCTGACATCACACGCTGCTCAGTGAGAAAGTAGGGGCACTATCCCGGAGATTGCAGATCCTGTGGATAGGGATGAGTTAATTTTTGCCATAATTCTTCTTTAAAGGGGTACTCCGGTGCCGCCACTGTGTTTTGAACATTTTGTAGGATGATGATGACGTCACGCCCCCTCCATTCATGTCTATGGGAGGGGGCGTGTTGGAGACACGCCCTCTCCCATAGACATGAATGGAGGGGGTGTGGCGTGATGTCACAAGGGGATGTGGCTGTGACATCATGACCACTGCAGCAGAAACCTGACATTTGATTAGAATGCCAGGTGCTGGAGGATATCACAGAGTGGTGGGGGGGATGGGGGCCAGAAGCGAGACCCCTGCGATCAGACATCTTATCCCCTATCCTTTGGCTAGGGGATAAAATGTCTAGCAGTGGAGGGTCCCTTTAATCTAAATTTTACTTGAGTACCCCTTTAAGGGTGGTCCTCTTCAAGAGGTGGTCTTTTAGAGTTGTTTCACTCTGAGAACCATTTCTAGGAGAAGACTCCATCTAGGAGACCAAAGTTTTAGTGATTCAATACATTGAGCATACTGGCTATTTTCTTTAAAGGAGTACTCTGGTGCAGACTATTCCTGCTCCGTCCTGTCCGGGCTGCAAAATAAATGAAAATAAACCATCTCTCACCTCCCTGGTTTCCCGCGGAGCGCCACTACAGCTGATCGGTCCTCCGGTCCATCTTCTTCATACTTCCATGTGAACGAAGCGTCACATGGCGCTCAGCCTATTATGGGCCGAGGCAGAACATCGCAGAAGCCGGCGATAGGCTGAGCGCCATGTGACGCTTCGTTCACACGGATGTATGAAGAAGATGGACCGGAGTACCGATCAACTGTAGTGGCGCTCCGCAGGAACCCAGGGAGGTGAGAGATGGTTTATTTTCATTTATTTTGCAGCCCGGGCAGGACGGAGCAGGAATACTCTGCACTAGAGTACTCCTTTAAGATGAGGATTCATCTGGAAGATGGTTTTTAATGCAAATTTGGGTTTCACCACATCTAAACTTAAAGGGGTACTCCACTGGAAAACATTCTTTTTTAAATGAACTGGTGCCAGAAAGGTTGTAAATTATTTCTATTTAAAAATCTTAATCCTTCCAGTACTTGTCAGCTGCTGTATGTTCCAGAGGAAGTTCTTTTCTTTTTGAATTTCCTTTCTGTCTGACCACAGTGCTCTCTGCTGACACCTCTGTCCATTTTAGGAACTGTCCAGAGTAGGAGAAAATCTGCATAGCAAACCTATCCTGCTCCGGACAGTTCCTAAAATGGACCGAGGTGTCAGCAGAGAGCACTGTGGTCAGACTGAAAGGAAATACAAAAAGAAAAGAACTTCCTCTAGAACATACAGCAGCTGATAAGTACTGGAAGGATCAAGATTTTAAAAGTAATTTACAAATCTGTTTAACTTTCTGGCACCAGTTGATTTAAATTTTTTTTTACAGGGGATTACCCCTTTAAACCTTCAGCTGGCCAGACACATAAGATACCTGTCGATTGCTCATTCAGTTGTCATCTATTTCTCTCTCTATCCCCCCATAAGAGAGAAGGGAGAAAGCTGCTGCCAGACACCTCTGGCTTATCTCTCAGTGAACAGTAGGATTGCGATGATGAAATCCACACCTTCTGTCTGGTGAGAGTCGGAAGGCCCCCATAGACATTACGGGGGAGATTTATCAAAACCTGTCCAGAGGAAAAGTTGCCCATAGCAACCAATCCGCTTGCTTCTTTCATTTTTAACAAGGCCTCTACAAAATGAAAGAAGCAATCTGATTGGTTGCTATGGGCAACTGGGCAACTTTTCCTCTGCACTGGTTTTGATAAATCTCCCCCAAAATGGTCAGCTGGTCCTAACAAAATCGTTGGGTTTGGCTGACATGTCTCTAATTTGTATGGCCAACTTTAGCCTCAATCCTAAAATATCTCAGTTGAGAGGAACACCCAAAATTGCATTGAAAAGTTTTCTTCTAGAAGAGTGGTCTACTCAAAGAGTAACAATCTGACATACAGAAATCAGATCTAGAAGGAGTGTTTACTTCTGAAGAAGGTGGTTGTTTGAAAATAACATATTTATATTTCTAATGGCCCAGGATTATTTACAGAGCCAGTTTTGTTACCACACCTTAACCCTACTGGTTACCAAGATCGGTGGGTCCCCAAGCCCTAAACCAAAGCCCAAAATATGTGTATGTATATAGGAAAAATGGTCTGGCTCTAATACTAGTTGTAATCGCTTCTCGGCCTTTTGGCTAAGATCAAGTGTCGTGTCTGTTTTTATCAGTTTCATGCCGGTGGTCCACACAGCACCGGAGTGGGGATGGGTGCTGCATGGTAGGGGGCAGGAGTACCAGGGCGTTCCGGGGCTGGTTCTGAGGAATCAGCTCGACGGCTGCCCCGATGTGACCTGTTTCCCTCCGGGTCTTGCCATGAGGCTGGGAGGGTCTAGAGCCTCATGGGGAGTGGGGACCCCGAGGTGCCGAAACTCAGTGGGAGTATTGGCACCATTAACTCTTTACCTTGTGGCACTCGCCTCTTGATTCCCGGTCTTCTGGTTAGGATCAGAGAATTTTTTATAGATCCGGGCAGTATATCTGCATACATTCACTTATTTATTTCTTTTTTGTTCACTGTATCACTTTTTGCATGTTGTGTGTCCACAGGATTGTTAGAATGCGGTAGCCCTTCTGGGTGTCCCTCCTTGTGGTCTAGGGGAGGTGTGTGTGGTCATTAGATTCCGCACCTCCCTGCAAAAACCCCGGGTACTCCTGCATGGGCAGGGTACCGACCGTTATCGGCTCTGTGGGCAGATACCTTGGCTAACGCCAAGGGGGATCCTGGGAGCATTTGTGGTCCCTTAGTAGCTTCGGCAAAAAGGGACATTGAACCTGGAACCTTGCAGTTACCTTTTGGCCCAGAGGAGAAGGGTAAGGTTTGTTGGGGGGGCCTCTCTCCTGTTGGAGAAGGGCTTGCGATAGACAGCATCCTTTGTGCACATTTTTTTAGTGTAACACGTTTGCACTTTTTCTTGCACTTTTGGTGATCCGAGAGCACATTCCTAGGCTCTTAGATAAAAACTAGTTGTGACAGCTCTTTGGATGACACTTGGACTAATGCCTAGGTGGATGCTAGGAGCATTGTGTGGTCTTCCTAGTAGCTTCGGCCAAAGGGGGAAACCCAGAACCTCTCACATGCCTTTTGGCCCAGAGGTGAAGGTTATGGTTTCTTTGGGGGGGGGGGGTCACACTTTTTTTTTTTTAAACTTGGGTGATTGAGCACATTCTTTGGCTCTTTAAAGCAAAATACAAAAAAAAAAAAACTAGGTTGTATCAGCAGGTCCAGATTAAAGGGGTACTCCGTCCCTAGACATCTTGTTACGCCGAGCGCTCCGGGTCCCCGCTCCTCCCCGGAGCGCTCGCTTCACTCCCCCCGCTGCAGCGCTCCGGTCACGTCCTCTGACCCGGGGCGCTGCGATTCCGCTGCCAGCCGGGATGCGATTCGCGATGCGGGTAGCGCCCGCTCGCGATGCGCACCCCGGCTCCCCTACCTGACTCGCTCTCCGTCTGTTCTGTCCCGGCGCGCGCGGCCCCGCTCCCTAGGGCGCGCGCGCGCCGGGTCTCTGCGATTTAAAGGGCCACTGCGCCGCTGATTGGCGCAGTGGTTCCAATTAGTGTGTTCACCTGTGCACTTCCCTATATCACCTCACTTCCCCTGCACTCCCTTGCCGGATCTTGTTGCCATTGTGCCAGTGAAAGCGTTCCTTGTGTGTTCCTAGCCTGTGTTCCAGACCTTCTGCCGTTGCCCCTGACTACGATCCTTGCTGCCTGCCCCGACCTTCTGCTACGTCCGACCTTGCTTCTGCCTACTCCCTTGTACCGCGCCTATCTTCAGCAGCCAGAGAGGTGAGCCGTTGCTAGTGGATACGACCTGGTCACTACCGCCGCAGCAAGACCATCCCGCTTTGCGGCGGGCTCTGGTGAAAACCAGTAGTGGCTTAGAACCGGTCCACTAGCACGGTCCACGCCAATCCCTCTCCGGCACAGAGGATCCACTACCTGCCAGCCGGCATCGTGACAGTAGATCCGGCCATGGATCCCGCTGAAGTTCCTCTGCCAGTTGTCGCTGACCTCACCACGGTGGTCGCCCAGCAGTCACAACAGATAGCGCAACAAGGCCAACAGCTGTCTCAACTGACCGTTATGCTACAACAGTTACTACCACAGCTTCAGCAGTCATCTCCTCCGCCAGCTCCTGCACCTCCTCCGCAGCGAGTGGCCGCTCCTGGGATACGCTTATCCTTGCCGGATAAATTTGATGGGGACTCTAAGTTTTGCCGTGGCTTTCTTTCCCAATGTTCCCTGCATCTGGAGATGATGTCGGACCTGTTTCCCACTGAAAGGTCTAAGGTGGCTTTCGTAGTCAGCCTTCTGTCCGGAAAAGCCCTGTCATGGGCCACACCGCTCTGGGACCGCAATGACCCCGTCACTGCCTCTGTACACTCCTTCTTCTCAGAAATCCGAAGTGTCTTTGAGGAACCTGCCCGAGCCTCTTCTGCTGAGACTGCCCTGTTGAACCTGGTCCAGGGTAATTCTTCCGTTGGCGAGTATGCCGTACAATTCCGTACTCTTGCTTCAGAATTGTCCTGGAATAATGAGGCCCTCTGCGCGACCTTCAAAAAAGGCCTATCCAGCAACATTAAAGATGTTCTGGCCGCACGAGAAATTCCTGCTAATCTACATGAACTTATTCACCTAGCCACTCGCATTGACATGCGTTTTTCCGAAAGGCGTCAGGAACTCCGCCAAGATATGGACTCTGTTCGCACGAGGCGTTTCTTCTCCTCGGCTCCTCTCTCCTCTGGTCCCCTGCAATCTGTTCCTGTGCCTCCCGCCGTGGAGGCTATGCAGGTCGACCGGTCTCGCCTGACACCTCAAGAGAGGACACGACGCCGTATGGAGAACCTCTGCCTGTACTGTGCTAGTACCGAACACTTCCTGAGGGATTGTCCTATCCGTCCTCCCCGCCTGGAAAGACGTACGCTGACTCCGCACAAAGGTGAGACAGTCCTTGATGTCTACTCTGCTTCTCCACGTCTTACTGTGCCTGTGCGGATGTCTGCCTCTGCCTTCTCCTTCTCTACAGTGGCCTTCTTGGACTCTGGATCTGCAGGAAATTTTATTTTGGCCTCTCTCGTCAACAGGTTCAACATCCCCGTGACCAGTCTCGCCAGACCCCTCTACATCAATTGTGTAAATAATGAAAGATTGGACTGTACCATACGTTTCCGCACGGAGCCCCTTCTTATGAGCATCGGATCTCATCATGAGAGGATTGAACTTTTGGTCCTCCCCAATTGCACCTCGGAAATTCTCCTTGGACTTCCCTGGCTTCAACTTCATTCCCCAACCCTGGATTGGTCCACTGGGGAGATCAAGAGTTGGGGGTCCTCTTGTTCCAAGAACTGTCTAAAACCGGTTCCCAGTAACCCTTGCCGTAACTCTGTGGTTCCTCCAGTAACCGGTCTCCCTAAGGCCTATATGGACTTCGCGGATGTTTTCTGCAAAAAACAAGCTGAGACTCTACCTCCTCACAGGCCTTATGATTGCCCTATCGACCTCCTCCCGGGCACTACTCCACCCCGGGGCAGAATTTATCCTCTCTCTGCCCCAGAGACTCTTGCCATGTCCGAATACGTCCAGGAGAATCTTAAAAAGGGCTTTATCCGTAAATCCTCCTCTCCTGCCGGAGCCGGATTTTTCTTTGTGTCCAAAAAAGATGGCTCCCTACGTCCTTGCATTGACTACCGCGGTCTTAATAAAATCACGGTTAAGAACCGCTACCCCTTACCCCTCATCTCTGAACTCTTTGATCGCCTCCAAGGTGCCCACATCTTTACTAAATTGGACTTAAGAGGCGCCTATAACCTCATCCGCATCAGAGAGGGGGACGAGTGGAAAACGGCATTTAACACCAGAGATGGACACTTTGAGTATCTGGTCATGCCCTTTGGCCTGTGCAACGCCCCTGCCGTCTTCCAAGACTTTGTCAATGAAATTTTTCGTGATCTGTTATACTCTTGTGTTGTTGTATATCTGGACGATATCCTAATTTTTTCTGCCAATCTAGAAGAACACCGCCAGCATGTCCGTATGGTTCTTCAGAGACTTCGTGACAACCAACTCTATGCCAAAATTGAGAAATGTCTGTTTGAATGCCAATCTCTTCCTTTTCTAGGATATTTGGTCTCTGGCCAGGGACTACAGATGGATCCAGACAAACTTTCTGCCGTCTTAGATTGGCCACGCCCCTCCGGACTCCGTGCTATCCAACGCTTTTTGGGGTTCGCCAATTATTACAGGCAATTTATTCCACATTTTTCTACCATTGTGGCTCCTATCGTGGCTTTAACCAAAAAAAATGCTGATCCCAAGTCCTGGCCTCCTCAAGCAGAAGACGCCTTTAAACGACTCAAGTCTGCCTTTTCTTCGGCTCCCGTCCTCTCCAGACCTGACCCTTCCAAACCCTTCCTATTGGAGGTTGATGCCTCCTCAGTGGGAGCTGGAGCTGTTCTTCTACAAAAAAATTCTTCCGGGCATGCTGTCACTTGTGGTTTTTTCTCTAGGACCTTCTCTCCAGCGGAGAGGAACTACTCCATCGGGGATCGAGAGCTTCTAGCCATTAAATTAGCACTTGAGGAATGGAGGCATCTGTTGGAGGGATCAAGTTCTCCTGTTATTATCTACACCGACCACAAGAACCTCTCCTACCTCCAGTCTGCCCAACGGCTGAATCCTCGCCAGGCCCGGTGGTCTCTGTTCTTTGCCCGATTTAATTTTGAGATTCACTTTCGTCCTGCCGATAAGAACATTAGGGCCGATGCTCTCTCTCGTTCCTCGGATGCCTCAGAAGTTGAACTCTCTCCGCAACACATCATTCCACCTGACTGCCTGATCTCCACTTCTCCTGCCTCCATCAGGCAGACTCCTCCAGGAAAGACCTTTGTTTCTCCTCGCCAACGCCTCGGAATCCTCAAATGGGGTCACTCCTCCCATCTCGCAGGTCATGCGGGTATCAAGAAATCTGTGCAACTCATCTCCCGCTTCTATTGGTGGCCGACTCTGGAGACGGATGTTGTGGACTTTGTGCGAGCCTGCACTATCTGTGCCCGGGATAAGACTCCTCGCCAGAAGCCCGCTGGTTTTCTTCATCCTCTGCCTGTCCCCGAACAGCCTTGGTCTCTGATTGGTATGGATTTTATTACTGATTTACCCCCTTCCCGTGGCAACACTGTTATTTGGGTGGTCGTTGATCGATTCTCCAAAATGGCACATTTCATCCCTCTTCCTGGTCTTCCTTCTGCGCCTCAGTTGGCTAAACAATTTTTTGTACACATTTTTCGTCTTCACGGGTTGCCTACGCAGATTGTCTCGGATAGAGGCGTCCAATTCGTGTCTAAATTCTGGAGGGCTCTCTGTAAACAACTCAAGATTAAATTAAATTTTTCTTCTGCATATCATCCCCAGTCCAATGGACAAGTAGAAAGAATTAACCAGATCTTGGGTGATTATTTGCGACATTTTGTTTCCTCCCGCCAGGATGACTGGGCAGATCTCCTCCCATGGGCCGAATTCTCGTATAACTTCAGGGTCTCTGAGTCTTCCTCCAAATCCCCATTTTTCGTGGTGTACGGCCGTCACCCTCTTCCCCCCCTCCCTACTCCCTTGCCCTCTGGTCTGCCCGCTGTGGATGAAATTTCTCGTGACCTTTCCATCATATGGAGAGAGACCCAAAATTCTCTCTTACAGGCTTCATGAAGAAGTTCGCGGATAAGAAAAGAAGAGCCCCTCCCGTTTTTTCCCCTGGAGACAAGGTATGGCTCTCCGCTAAATATGTCCGCTTCCGTGTCCCTAGCTACAAGTTGGGACCACGCTATCTTGGTCCTTTCAAAATTTTGTGTCAAATTAACCCTGTCTCTTATAAACTTCTTCTTCCTCCTTCTCTTCGTATCCCTAATGCCTTTCACGTCTCTCTTCTCAAACCACTCATCCTCAACCGTTTTTCTCCCAAATCTGTTCCTCCCACTCCTGTTTCCGGCTCCTCGGACATCTTCTCGGTCAAAGAAATCTTAGCTGCCAAAAAGGTCAGAGGGAAAAATTTTTTTTTAGTGGACTGGGAGGGTTGTGGTCCTGAAGAGAGATCCTGGGAACCTGAGGACAACATCCTAGACAAAAGTCTGCTCCTCAGGTTCTCAGGCTCTAAGAAGAGGGGGAGACCCAAGGGGGGGGGGTACTGTTACGCCGAGCGCTCCGGGTCCCCGCTCCTCCCCGGAGCGCTCGCTTCACTCCCCCCGCTGCAGCGCTCCGGTCACGTCCTCTGACCCGGGGCGCTGCGATTCCGCTGCCAGCCGGGATGCGATTCGCGATGCGGGTAGCGCCCGCTCGCGATGCGCACCCCGGCTCCCCTACCTGACTCGCTCTCCGTCTGTTCTGTCCCGGCGCGCGCGGCCCCGCTCCCTAGGGCGCGCGCGCGCCGGGTCTCTGCGATTTAAAGGGCCACTGCGCCGCTGATTGGCGCAGTGGTTCCAATTAGTGTGTTCACCTGTGCACTTCCCTATATCACCTCACTTCCCCTGCACTCCCTTGCCGGATCTTGTTGCCATTGTGCCAGTGAAAGCGTTCCTTGTGTGTTCCTAGCCTGTGTTCCAGACCTTCTGCCGTTGCCCCTGACTACGATCCTTGCTGCCTGCCCCGACCTTCTGCTACGTCCGACCTTGCTTCTGCCTACTCCCTTGTACCGCGCCTATCTTCAGCAGCCAGAGAGGTGAGCCGTTGCTAGTGGATACGACCTGGTCACTACCGCCGCAGCAAGACCATCCCGCTTTGCGGCGGGCTCTGGTGAAAACCAGTAGTGGCTTAGAACCGGTCCACTAGCACGGTCCACGCCAATCCCTCTCCGGCACAGAGGATCCACTACCTGCCAGCCGGCATCGTGACACATCTTATCCCCTATCCAAAGGGGATAAGATGTCTGATTGCGGGGGTCCCACCGCTGGGGACCCTTGCAAACTTGGCTGCGGCACCCCAGACATCCGGTGCGTGGAGCAAACTTCGCTCCGTGCTGGATGACTTGCGGTGCGGGGAGGAGGCTCGTGATGTCACGGCCACACCCACTCAACGCAAGTCTATGGGAGGGGGCGTGGGTCCTCCCCCTACAATTTGATCATATGTAGCAACACTTCTGAATCCATAGTTGTCCGCCCAGTCAAAAAGTCTGGATTTTGATGGCTCTGCCCACTCTCGTTTTTAGGATCTGTGATGGAACTCCTGTTGCAAAATAACTTTTTTCTTATTTTTTTTTATCTAAAGGCAGAATACATCAGTTTATCAGAATTAATTCTTCCCTTTTATTTTTTACCACAGTAATGATCATCAAAAAATATTTTTACTAAGAACAATTAGGAGGAAAGAGAAGAGGTGGAATTTGCAGACAAAACAAGAAAGTAACTACAGAGAAAATCACTGGATTTGGCCAAGTTAATTCATTGGCAGACGCCTCGCTATGACATCATCTCTCGTCATTTTAGGATTGAAGTCTGTTTCCTCCATCGCAGGACAAAACCACATTTTCATATAATCGGTTATAAACGTTCCAACACTTTGAGGTTGAGACTGTTTTGAAGTACAATGTGTTTTTGGACTCCACCTAACCATACCTCCAATATGTATCATTTAGGAGTTTGTAGACACTGGTCAGTAGATTGACAGCATGTTGGCCCGTCTCGAAGATGACGAACGAACCAATCAGTCATGAGGACTATTGAACCCAAAATATGGCCAACTCAGCATTCCCATCCGCCAACCCTAGAATATTAAATGTCAGTCTTTAGCCAAAAACTAAAAACTCAATTTTGACTGGAGATCCTTTCTCCCAAATCCCAAAGTTTTCCATTCCAAGAGTTTGCCACTTTTAAGAAAAAGTTGTTTGTTTTGGCTTTCTAAGACAGTGGTTATGAGGCTGGAGTTACTGTAGGTGCCACACCACATCTAATGCAGCCTGCCCCCCCCCCCCCCCCAAAAAAAAAAAATGCTTAAAGGAGTACTCCACTGGGAAAAAAATTTTTTTATCAACTGGTGCCAAAAAAACAGATTTGTAAATTACTTCTATTAAAAATATTAATCCTTCCAGTACTTATCAGCTGCTTTATGCTCCACAGGAAGTTATTTTTCTGTCAGACCACAGTGCTCTCTGCTGACACCTCTGTCCATGTCAGGAACTGTCCAGAGCAGGATAGGTTTGCTATGGGGATATGCTCCTACTCTGGACAGTTCCTAAAATGGACAGAGGTGTCAGCAGAGAGCACTGTGGTCAGACAGAAAAGAAATTCACAAAGAAAAGAACTTCCTCTGGAGCATTTAGCAGCTGATAAGTACTGGAAGGATTAAGATATTAAAATATTATTAGATTTAATAGAAGTAATTTACAAATTTGTTTAACTTTCTGGGACCAGTTGATTTAAAAAAATATAGTTTCCAGCGGAGTACCCCTTTAAGTCCGGGGCTGATGTCAGCACCAGGCAAACTAAAAGGGGTACTCCACCCCTAGATATCGTATCGGGATAAGATATCTGATCGGTTCGCTCCGAGCACCGGATGTCTGGGGTGCCGCAGCCGAGATCGCAGGGGTCCCCAGCGGCAGGACCCCCGAAATCAGACATCTTATCCCCTATCGTTTGGATAGGGGATGAGATGTCTAGGGACGGAGTACCCCTTTAAATAGATGCCAAGGCTGTCTGGCCTTCAGGAACCCATTGTAAGGCAGATGCCCAAGGCCTGATGAGCCAAGCATAGATATACAAGTGGCTTACTATGATCCTGCCATCGAAGAGTAATATTGACGTTAGCCATACTTGGCCACGTTATACTGTACCTGAAGGAAACATGAGTATCACCCGGCTAAAACAGCCTTATTTACTTGTGGTGACCCCATTAACCCACCTCAACCAAAAGAGGGGATCTTGAGCAAGAAATCCCTGGGAAGTTGATTTGGTGGGTCAAAGTGTTCTTACTGTGTAAAAGTTCTTACAAGGTGAATCCCTATATGGCAATAACTAGAAACTTCTTTGGTGTTTTTGGATCTCCTGACACTCCTAAGGCACCCATCCTCCTGTTGGCATGTCAAATGCTAATTCATACAACATCTACTGATTTCATGGATTGGCTAAGTGTGCATGTCAGCGGGTAGAAGAGAAAGATGCGGCCATATACCTTCAAGAAAAACAAAAAGGATGGATTGATAAAAGTTGACCTGTCCGATCCTGCTTTTCCTCAGTGTCATTTCTTGGTAGAGTTGGGAGAACCCATACATATTGGCAAATTCAACCACATGTGTATGGGGGGGTTAATTTGCATTGGGATTTCCAAAAACCTTACTAAATATGTTCTGTAGAACATTAGCGTAACCATGTTTTTGGACACTTTTGACGGCAACATGTCAATTTCTTGTCAGGTTATGATTCTTTGTCTATACTCTATTATTGTAGACTTTTGAGACTTTTTTTTCCATTTAGAATTTTCCATTTGTTAATCATTAAATGTATCCGACGGCCACCCCAGAGATGACCTGAACAAATAATGGATATCCTTGAATCACTGTCTGGATTTCACCTACACAACGTCAACAAATTCCCAACACTATAATAACTTGAGGCGTGGAAATTTTCTGCCAAAGAGGAACCTATTCTAGACGGAGCAGGGAGCAAGGAGATAATCTTTTTCTATTCACTCATCTTAGGGCTCATCCAGTTCTATCCTCCTAGGGTCGTTGTTCGCCAGATTTCTAGGATTTCCTTAATTAACCTGCAATCAATCCATTAATTTTCCTACAGATCAGCAAGTGTTTTGGCACGTCGAGGGGGCTCAGATGTATCATTTGGCCGGCCAAGACCCAGCTGGAAAGCATTGCAGTCACAAATGATATTCAGAACTTGTTCTCACTCAATAATTTTCTCTTGTCAGGTGTAGCCTCACTGGCTGTGAACTAGTACAAGTTTTTTTTTTTTTTTTTTTACCATTCATCATTGATGGACAGTTCCTTGTTCTTTAAAAAGTCATAAAGAAATTAAAGGGGTACTCCGCCCCTAGACATCTTATCCCTCATTTAAAGGATAGGGGATAAGATGTCTGATCATGGAGGTCCTGACGCTGGTGACTACCACGATCTTGGCTGCAGGGAGCGAACTCCGCTCCGTGCTGGATGACTGGCGATGCAGGGCAGAGGCTTGTGACGGCGAGGCCACGCCCCCTCAATGCAAGTCTATTGGAGGGGCGTGTCCGGCACTCTAAACAAATGTCGGGTGCAGCAGGAAGATCATGGGTGGTTCCCAGCACGGGACCCCCATGGTCAGATGTCTTATCCCCTATCCTTTGGATAGGGGATAAGATGTCTAGGGGTGGAGAACTCCTTTAAATAGGTTATCCACCTTAGGGTAACTTTAGTACTTACCTGCCAGACAGTAATGGACATGCTTAGGAAGGATCTGTGTTTATCTTGGGGCTAAATGGCTCCACCATAATGCTGCTGCCTTCTTTTTGTAAAATGACTATTTCCTATTTGAGTTCCCTACCTCCATCTACAAGTTCCAGGATCCCTTGTTTGTTAGTGTGAGATCACTTTTCTCCCTTCCACACATCAGCCACCCCACCCATTGAAGCACACCTGGGACAATTCCCTGCAGTCTTGTGGAGAATGATCTCCCTCTCACCCTGCAGTCGCTCCTCCCATTGAAACACAGATAGGCTCCCTGTAATGTCTGTTTATTTTTTTTTATTTTTCTGTTTAAGTGTGTATTCATACACTAGTATCTTCAGAGCAGTTTGCTATTCTCACTGGACAGGGAATAGTTAATGCTCTGAACAAATGAGAACTCTGGTGTGCAATTTTAACCAGAGATCTCCTGCATTCTGGCTGCTGGTTATCAGTGCAATACACTTTGTCTGCTTGTGCAATATACTCTGCTATGATGTCTATTTGTGCAATATTCTGACAAAGTCTGCTTGAACATGCACCTTGTATTTATCTTGTGATATTTTATCTGAATTTTTAGCCATGGTTAAATAATTTTGTTTAGTAGATTTTAGTCTGTGTTTCATTAGTTGTTTTTTAGGATTGTATTTCCGTTCTACTATGTCGCTGTTCACACTGAGTCTTTTTGTATCCTTGTTCTGAGTTTTAGTAAAAAAAAGACATCCGTGTGACCTTTTTATGGGACTCTGGGGAATTGAGTTTTAGTACATGATATCTCCGTGCTCCTTGGTGGACTCTGGGAGATTGAGTTCTAGTATCAAGAAATTCCCATGTTTTCTGGAGGATTGAGTTTTTATTCCTGTTTGTCCAGGAGTCTATGTTGACTCATCCATTTCCCAGTCTTGTGTTCTGGACCTAGTCTGTTTGTTGGTTATCTGTGTTCAGTGTGCACACTGTTCTATATTTATGTCCTGTTTGGTTGATCTGGTCTTTGTTCATTGTACTTGTATCTGTTTGTGAACAGTGTCCTATGTTCCTGATCAGTTTGCCTGTTTATATTCTGAAGAAAAAAGAAAAAGTGTAAGTGCAGCTCACAATTAATAAATAACACTGACCGAGGTCAACTGGGCATGCAACTATACCACAGTTGCAAGAACTAGAA
Source organism: Hyla sarda (assembly GCF_029499605.1). Taxonomy (NCBI): domain Eukaryota; kingdom Metazoa; phylum Chordata; class Amphibia; order Anura; family Hylidae; genus Hyla; species Hyla sarda. Next base: position 393,349,315 of record NC_079192.1, on the reverse strand, counting down.
AATATGTATAGAACAAATGTTGCCCGGACCTTCCAAGGTAGTGTAATCAATTGTATAAAGAATATGGATTACTGGGTCGTACTCCAATGATAATTCAAATCAGAAAAAATAATAAAAATCAGAAAAAATAATAAAAATCTGGAAAAAAAAATAAAAAAAATAATACAAATAAATAAAAATAAAATACAAATGAAAATAAAATACAAATACATAACAAAATAATTATTTTGAATTATCATTGGAGTACAACCCAGTAATCCATATTCTTTATACAATTGATTACACTACCTTGGAAGGTCCGGGCAACATTTTTTCTATACTGTTTATATTCTGCCCTGTTAGTATTTATATCCTGTCTGGTATATCTGGTTGTCTGGTAGTTTTTCTGTTTCTGGCCTGTGACCGACTATATATGTATTTGTTTTTACGCCACTGCACTATAGCGCAGGTAGGGACTGGGCAAGTAGGCAGGGAGAGTGTATTTAGGGCTCTCTCCCTGTCCCCCAGTCGGTCATGAAACTCTCTTTCAACACCTGACTAATGATGTAAAGTCTCAGACCACACTGCAACCTGGGAAAACCATAAACGACACTGATTTTTTTTATGCAAAGATCACATAAGAATTGCGAGACCAGCCATCAAACACAGGTATAGACACTATATTATGAACTACAATTATTTTACAGGCCCTGTAGCATAATCAAATAAAAATAATTCCCGGAATACCCCTTTAATGGAGGGCTCGGCTGTGACTTCTTCTCATGAGTGGGATACATTTTAGTGGGATCTCATGCTTACGGGACCGCATATGCTGGGAGGGGGTAGCTAAAACCAGGCGCTTCTGTATCCCTGCCGTATGCGGCCCGTATGTAATGTATTTCATTGAGCCGACCGGAGTGGAACGCTGACTCCGGTCGGCTCATTTCTGCCCCATATGTGGTTTTCCCACCGGACCTAAAACCGTGGTAGACACGGTTTTAGGTCCGGTGAGAAAACCGTGTACGGGGCAAAAATTAGCCAACCGGAGTCAGCGTTTCACTCCGGTCGGCTCATTGAAATACATTACATACGGGCTACATACGGGAACGCCCGGTTTTAACTCCCCCAGCAGTATGCGGACCCGTATTGCCTAAAAGATCCTACATTTCTAGAGATGGTCATAAAGGAAAGTGGCTGGATTGGATTTGTGGCCTAGGGGAATGTATGCCTAGCAAGTGCAGAACTAAGAGACAGGTGGCCCTGGCAAAAGCCAGACCAGAAATGGAACAAACTGGTTTTGGTCCACTCCTAGTATGGGCAGCATGTAATCTGATCCTTTAGGTAAAATTCTTGTGCAAATCTACTACAATATAGTTGCTCTGTGAAGGCATGTTACATCTTTTTGCAGCAGAATGACTGAATTTGAAATATATCTGGTGCTTTTAAAGGGGTACTCCACCCCTAGACATCTTATCCGCGATCTCGACTGTGGCACCCCAGACATCTGGTGCATGGAGCAAGCTTTGCTCTGTGCTGGATGACTGGCGATGCAGGGAGGGAGCTCATGACGTCACGGCCATGCCCCCCCCATGCAAGTCTATGGGAGGGGGCGTGGCAGCCGTAATGTCCCCTTCCCATAGACTAGCATTGATGGGGCGTTCTGGCACCACTTGATTAAAAAAAATTGTTTCTCACCGGAGTACCCCTTTTAATGAAAGTTTGGGGGGTGGAGGGAAGAGCCTGATGAGATGTATCACAAAGTTTCTTATATTCACTTGTACTATTTCAACTTTAAGTTTCTTAAAACTCCAGCGACCATTTACAGGTTTGTTTAGTATAGGACCCCCAATCCTACAATTTCCCAAAAATAATTTCCATTCCATATAAATTAGGCTGTTGGGTTCTTATCAAACAGTGAATTACATTTTGTTCTTTTTTATCGTAACACAACTTTTCTTAAAAGCTTTCTTCAAACACCAGCAGAATTGAACAACATTTTGATGGCTGTTTTCTTTTTCGAAGCAGTAATCCCAGAGAGATTTTAAGGAATGTCTTAAATTGTTTGTTATGGCACTAAACCGACTGTAAAAATGTGTGTGATTTCCTTGCGTTAGACATAAAAGAAGCTCTCCAGATATTAAGTCACAAGGGTTTCCTGTATGTCCATTTATCAATCTAGAGAGGATTCCAGGGTATAAAGATTCCAGGTGCGGCGCTGCCTTATCTTCAGATGTTCTTCGCTACCTAAGAAAACCATGGCTCCAGATGAGGTCTTGAAGATTCATGGAAATATTGCTTCAATTTGATGAAGCTGAATATACATGGACCCTATTGCAGGCCTCAAAATGCTTTGGTAAAGCCAACCAGAGTAGAAGGGTGTGATGCTTCTTTGCTCTTCCCATCCACAATTCTACCTTGTTTGCTTAAATGGGCACTGTCATTAAACATTGATTCCTTATGCCAAATAAACAACTTTTGTAATTGGCTTCCATTAAAGGGGTGCTCTGATGCAAAACATCTTATCCCCTATCAAAACGATAAGGGATAAGATGTTAGATCGCAGGGTCGTGTTAGTGATTGTTACCCAGGAGGTATCAGTGACCTATGGACTCCTTGCTAGTCTCCCCATATAAGCCCTGGGTGGAACTAGTTCTCTCTCTTGTTGCTGAGGTCCAGGGCAGTGAAGTCGAGTCCTAGTGTCTGTGTCCAGAACATTGGAGGCCTCAAGCCCAGTCAAGTGCAAGTATGCTAAACCTGCAATAATTGTCAGTCATCAGTCAAGTCTTCTGTCTAGTCAACGGGGCCTGCACTAAAATACCCAGTCCTACTACAAGTCCCAGCGAGCCTGCAAGGTCTCTGAGTCACTGGTCACCTCCTTGGGCCCTGGCTGAATTGCATAGACTTTACCAACTGTCTACCCTCAGTAAAGTTACCGTTATCCGTAACTTGGAGTCGGAGTCATTATTTCCCGCGTGCCTAGCCAAGGATCCAGCTGTATACCTTCAGGTGGTTATAGTCTAAATCACACCCTGGCGTCACGAATACAAGGGGTTAATACCATCCGCCCCCAGGGAAACAACATCTGCCCTCATCACACCCCGCTACGACATCAAGCTGGGAGTCCTGTTATTAGCTCAGTCCTTATACTGAGCTCTGACTCCTCTCTGATGTTCTACTATATCTGTTCCCTTAATATGCGTCCAAAAACACAAAGCAAGGAAAAATGGCACAGCGCCCCCCCCTAAGTAATTTAGGTGGCATCATATTGTGACCTCAACATGTGTATGTATGTATATATGTACAGTAAGTATGTATGTATGATATGAGGACGGAATATGAGGACGGAATAGGAGGACGGGACGTGAGGACGGGACGTGAGGACGGGACGTGAGGTCGGGACGTGAGGTCGGGACGTGAGGTCGGGACGTGAGGTCGGGACGTGAGGTCGGGACGTGAGGACGGGACGTGAGGATGGGACGTGAGGTCGGGACGTGAGGACGGGACGTGAGGTCGGGACGTGAGGTCGGGACGTGAGGTCAGGATATGGGATCAGGATATGAGGAGTTGATATGAGGTAGAGGTAGAAAGACCAGGGCTACTCAGAGAAGATTGTACGATTGGTTGCATAATCTTTTCTTTTTTTACATTTTTTTTATATTTTTTGTATTAATTAAAAAATACTTTTTGATAAATTCATAAGTGACATTTTTTCATTTGGTTTAGCTCATCCAGTGATAGTACTATCAACATCCCAGCTGTATACAACACATTGGCGGTGTTATCCGTTGTCACCACAATTCGCGATTTATTACGTCCCACTTTGCTAGGGAGAAACTGGACGCAAAATTCTTTAGTCTCGTGAAGTCTTATGAGGCATTTCCAGTTTAAAGTTATTTGCTGTATAGTGATCAGTTCTGCAATTTTCTAACATACTTTATGTTTCAATTTGTCACTCCTTATAAGACCTCTACTTGCTGTCAGTGAATGGAAACCTTCTTGTCTAATGTCACAAAGCAATGCTGGGAGTTGTAGTTTTATTACAGTTGGAGGAACTCTAGTTGGGAAGCACTGGTCTATGATGTGATCCCCAACCTGTGGTTCTCCAGCGTTTTAGAAACTACAACTCCCAGCTTACGAGGACAGCCTTTGTCTGTATAGGCATACTGGGAGTTGTAGTTTTGCAACCAGCTGTTGATAAACTACAACTCCCAGCATACCTGGACAACCAAAACAACAACTCCTAGCATGCCTGGTCAGCCAAAGGCTGTCCAGGCATGCTAGGAGTTGTTGTTTTGGCTGTCCAGGAATGCTGGGAGCTGTAGTTTGGCAACAGCTGGAAAAGCAGGGTGCCTACAGCTGTTGCAAAACTACAATGTCCAGCATTGTCTGGACAGCCAACGACTGCCTGAGCATGCTGGGAGTTGTGGTTTTGCAACAGCTGGCAGGCCATGGGTGGGAGATTACGATCAAACTGACCATATGATAAGCTTATTAGGTCCCTGGGTGCTTATGGAGCAAAACCTTGGCAGCAGTCTGAACAGAGCCTTAAAGGGGAGTATATATATATATAGATAGATAGATATCCAAAGCCACCACACTACCTGGATATGTTCTCTGTAAATCACCCTGCCTGATATGCATGGCTTCTGTGGCCCCTGTGGTCTTCTCTGGCTGCTTGCCATTCTTTGCCATCCTTCCCTCCCCTTGCCTACATCTCCAAGCAATCACTGCAGCTCTGCAAGCCAGCTCCCTCTCTGAGAGCAGCCCCCACCTCCTGCTATGAGCAGCAGAGAGAAGTTCAGTGTGTGATTGGCTGAAACAACACATGCCTCCCAGTTCTCAGCACTAAAGGGAGAATGACTCATCAGTGCAGAAACCACATGGTCTGTGTCTCTCAGGAGGGTGGGGGCTGCTTTCAGAGAGGGATTGTTGGAGAAAAACAGAGTGGATGGCTGGATGATGTCATTGCCTCACTTCATGCATGTAAGTGACAACCAAAGAGGGGAAACTGCTCTATATAGCTAATGAATGATATTTAGATAATTTAGTAGGTTCTTGAGATGAGATATGGGTTTAGTTTCCCAGAGTTTCCCTTTAAGAAGCCCAAACACTTGGATAAACGTTCAGCTATCTCTTCTATTCACCCCAGACCCATAAACATTCGGCCTGGCCACACTTTCTTGTATTCTGAATGTGGAGAGGCAACATTAGCCGCTGCCAGAAACTTCACGAAATTGATCTTCTGTCAGTGTTTCTCAATCAGTGCGCCTCCAGTTGTTGCAGAACTACAACTCCCAGCCTTTGGCTATCCGGGCATGCTTGGAGTTGTATTTTTGCAACAACTGGAGGCATAGTGGTTGGGCAACGTTGCATTAGACAGGTCATCTCATGGAATACAATATACTAGAACATTAACTCCGACGGGTTTCGGACCTTCCAGGACCCTTAGTCATGTGCTGGATATTCTTTCTTCACTAGGGAAGTATTAGGCCTGTATACAAGAGAGTTCCAATTATCTTCCAGCAAGCAGAGAGCTTGATATAGAGAAAGAATTCACACGACCTATTAGAACAATTATACAGTAATGGTAGATTCCAATTCCAGGGATTAGAACATTCCATTGTTTTATTATACAGTCATTTAAATGATCGGTAATTAACATAATATAAACACCAATTGGCATAGATAGGTCGGCAGCTGTGCCAGCACTTCTTAGGATTGTCACGTTTATATTTATATTTAGGTCAGAGTTTTATTTTAAGAGGAATAACATCTCTGGCGCCGCTTATCTTTTGGCGAAAACCAAAGGGCCATGCAGGAACTGTCCATCCTGATGGATCTATGCCTTGCCTGTATGCAGCCCCTGGGCAAACATCTGCTAAGACAGTGTCTCCCAACCAGGGTGCCTCCAGCTGTTGTAAAACTACAACTCCCAGCATGCCCAGACAGCCGTTGGCTGTCCGGGCATGCTGGGAGTTGTAGTTTTGCAACAGCTGGAGGCATCCTGGTTGGGAGACACTGTGCTAAGATATGTCTGTGGACCAGGTTTTCCCCTCATAAGGCTATGTTCACACACTATGTTTTGAGCCTTATCTTCAATTTTGTAAAAAGAAAAATAATGGAATAAAAATGTAATATTTAAATTTTAGTCAAGTTTTTAATGAGGCTTAACCCCTTAAGGGGTTAATCCTATTCCAGGATTTTTTAGTGTAGTTCATTATAAAGTGTCTGTACCTGTGTTTCACGGTGGTCTCCCAATTTCTCTGTGATTTTTGCCCCGATGTTTATTTTTAATAGCATACAAAATGACTCGTCTCAGGTTTTCCCAGGTTGCAGTGCAGCCCGAGACATTACATCACTAGTCAGGTGTTCAGAGGGGTTTTAATGGGTGGAGCTACCGCTGGGTGGGAGGGAGATCATTCTGCAAGAATTGTAGTTTGGCAACAGCTGGAGGCACCCTGGTCAGAAAACACTGGTCTATTGAATGGAAGGGCTCACAGGTGGGTTTCAATGGGTGGTGTGGGAGGGAGAAAAGTGACCTAACACTTACAAACAAGGAACCATGGGACTTGTAGTTTGAAGGAACGAACTCCAACAGAAAATAGCCTCAGTTTTATTTTAATCTCACAACATAGCCATTAAGCCCCAAGACAAGCACAAATCCTTCCTAAGCATGTCCATTACTGTCTGGCAGGTAAGTACTAAAATCACCTTATGGTGGATAGCCGCTTTAAAGGGGTACTCCAGTGGAAAACTTTTTTTTTTTTTAAACAACTATTGCAAGAAAGTTAAACAGATTTGTACATTACTTCTATAAAAAAAAATCTTAATCCTTCCAGTACTTATCAGCTGTTATATGCTCCACAGGAAGTTCTTCTCTTTTTGAATTTCCTTTCTGTCTGACCACAGTGCTCTCTGCTGACACCTCTGTCCATTTTAGGAACTGTCCAGAGCAGGGGAGGTTTGCTATGGGGATTTGCTTCTACTCTGGACAGTTCCTAAAATGGACAGAAGTGTCAGCAGAGAGCACTGTGGTCAGACAGAAAGGAAATTCAAAAAGAAAAGAACTTCCTGTGGAGCATATAACAGCTGATAAGTACTGGAAGGATTACGATTTTAAATAGAAGTAAATTTACAAATCTGGTTAACTTTTTGACACCAGTGGTTCTTCCATTCTTTTTTTTTTTTTTTTTTTTTTAGAAAAAAAAGGTTTTCCAGTGGATTACCCCTTACTCCACTGGAAAACATTTATTTTTAAATCAACTGGTGCCAGAAAGTTAAACAGATTTGTAAATTACTTCTATTAAAAATTCTTAATCCTTCCAGTACTTATCAGCTGCTGTAAGCTCCACAGGAAGTTCTTTTCTTTTTGAATTTCCTTTCCTTCTGTCCACGGTGCTCTCTGCTGATACAGTTCTGTTCAGGAACTGTCCAGAGCAGGAACAAGGGTACACTGCAAAACATACCGCAAAAAATTCTGAGGGAAGGGTAGCCCTTTGCATTGGTGAACCAATCTATCAGTGTCAATGGAAAGCCATGAAAATGCTTATACGGGGAAAGAATGAGCATGCTCACCCAGCGCGTGCGCCATCGGCAGCACACATTGAGAAAGACACGTCCAATAAATGAAACTCGACCTTCATGTGAACTCAGCCTAAGGGTACGTTCAGACGAGCGGATTTACAGCGTATTTTACGCTGCGGATCCGCCGCTGAAGGACCTCTGTATGCTGCCTTTACATGTGCCTGCTGGGAGCGGCAATACGCCACTACGTGCAGACACACTGAAGCGGAGTGCAAGTCGCCGCGCATGCGCGGTGTACTCGCTCACATCGCGAGTCAGTGAGTCAGGCCGAGAGCTGCTGCGATGTGTGAGTATACTGCGCATGCGCGCGGCGACTCGCACATCGCAGTGTGTCCGATTGTAGTGACGTATTGCCGTTCCAAGAAGGCACATGTAAAGGCAGCATATAGAGGTCCTTCAGCGGAGGATCCGCGGAAAATCTGCTCGTCTGAACGTACCCTTAGAAGGGTTCCCTGGGTATAAGCTGATGTCCCGAAACCCCCAGTGATCAGCTATCGATCCCTGGGTTGAACAAGGCAGCAAGTGTTTCTACAGCACCCCTACAGGTGAAATGAAGCATTACACTGCATTCTTATTCCAAACAATGGGTTGCACACAGGCTTGCTAAGTCCTCCAGGGCAAGAGATGCTTCCCTTTTTTTTTTTTCCTTTAAAGCAACTGTTTTTAAGCCCCTTTAGCGCCAAATTATTCATCGCCATGCCATAACAATAGCAAACGCCTCTTCCTACATTATCCAGTCGTACACATCCACTCAATAAGAGGATTAAGCTTCATCCCGGGCCTCCCCAGATCGTGTAAACTCCCGTCATGCAAGTCCCTCACATCTGACAGATCAGCGTTTCCCAACCAGGGTGGCAAAACTACAACTCCCAGCATGCCGGGACAGCCGAAGGCTGTCCCGGCATGCTGGGAGTTGTAGTTTTGCAACAGCTGGAGGCATTGTGATATATATATATATATATATATATTTACATTGGAACCTACAGTAGTAGGACAGTGCTTCTTAAAACACACACCTATCGGGCCGGCAGCCAACACTACAACATCACAGCGCCGCGCTTCCGGGCAGACATGTCTTTCAAAGTGTCTCATTCAACTGTTCCAGAATCCTTCAAGCCGTTTCTTTTTTTTTTTTTTTTTTTTTTTTTTTTATATTTCCCAGCGAACATGTGTTTTTAATTTAAAACAAATTAACCCCCCCCCCCTCCGCTCCCCCCCCCCCCTTTTCCTCCATTTTCTCTTTTTCCTTCATAGACTTTGTCATTTAACTCTACGCATGACAACAAACTCCGGCACTGCTACATCTCAAATTTTTTTCTTTTATTATTTTTTTTCTTTCTTTATTTATCTCTTCTTGTTGCGGCCGATTTTTCTCAAGTCCCAACGTTCCACGAGACGATCGAAATGTATTATTTTTATTGTTTTATTTTATTTTTTTTACATATTTTTATTATTTATTTATTTATTTAATAAAAAAATTTTATGTTGTGCTTAAAAAGGGAGATTACGCTTTACGCTTTCTTCTGATCCGAAAGGATTTTTTTTTTTCTTACAGAGGGAAAGCATAACCAAAAAAGGATATGTTACTGGAATTGGCAGGCTGCGTAAATTTGGGTTTTTCTGATGAGTCCTGTCTCTGAGCATGCTTAGGGAATGACAAGCATTTTTTCTCTCGCCGAGGCGAAACCCAAATTTTTTTTTTCGCCTAGGAGCGACGCCATTGGCCGCCTATTAGAATATGCTGAGGAGGACAATGGCTTTTACTGGCTGCCAATGGTAAACATAAGGAATAAGGATTCATCTAGCTGCTTGACTTTTTTTTTTCTTTTTTTTTTTAGGCTTGGAAGGGGGCGGGGCTCAGGGAAAGTCTGCTGAGTTTAATTCAATAGAGCTGGGATCTAAGCAGCCCCTGCCTTTTTTTCTTTGCTTCTTTGCAAAGCAGCCAGTGACTTCCTTCCAGCTGCAAACTTTTCCTCGCAAAGGTAAGGGAGGGAGATAAAAAATAAAATAAATAAAAAACAACGGATATTGTTGTTTTTTGTTTTTTACTGTTGTTTTTGGGAATTTTTTCCGTGCACGATGTAGAATATTATTCGCTTTTTAAAAAAAAGTTTTATTCCACTTTAATATTTTGATATATATTTTGATGGCGAACGTTGGGATTTTTGTGCATTTGGATTTATTGGAATTTATGCTTGTGATATAGGATGTTGATTGTTTTTATTAATTTGATTGCTTCTGTGGGTGTCCTAATAGGTCTTGTGGCTCTCCAGCTGTTGCAAAAACTACACCTCCCATCTTGGAAGGTGTAGGGCAGGGCATGATGGGAGGTGTAGTTTTTGCAACAGCTGGAGGTTGGGGCATGATGGAAGTTGTAGTTTTGCAACCGCTCGGCGCGACAGGAGTTTTAGTATCCAGACAGCGTGGCATGATGGGAGTTGTAGTTTTTGGGGACAGCCAAGAGGCCCCAGGTTTGGGTATGATGGGAGTTGTAGTTTGGCAACAGCAGGGCATGACTGGAGTTTGTGCAACAACGTGACATGATGCCGTTTTGCGACAGCTGGAGATTTCCAGGTTGAGGCACGATAGGAGTTGTAGTTGTGCAACAGCAAGGCATGATGGGAGTTGTAGTTTTGTAACAACATGACATGATGGGAGTTGAAGTCCTCAAGTTGGGGCATGATGGGAGTATTTGTAATTGTGTAACAGCAGGGCATGATGGGAGTTGTAGTTTTGCAACAGCAGGGCATGACTGGAGTAACTGCAACAACATGACATGATGCAGTTTTGCAACAGCTGGAGGTTTCCAGGTTGGGGCACGATAGGAGTTGTAGTTGTGCAACAGCGCTGTATGATGGAGATTGTAGTTTTGCAACAGAAGGGCATGATGGGAGTTGTATTTTTGCAACAGCATGACATGATGGGAGTTGAAGTCCTCAGGTTGGGGCATGATGGGAGTAGTTGTAATTGTGTAACAGCAGGGCATGATAGGGGTTGTAGTTTTGCAACAGCTGGAGAGGTCCAGGTTAGTGCATGATGTCAGTTGTAGTTTTGCAAAAGTATGACATGATGGGAGTTGTTGTTTCGCTACAGCATGACATCATGGGAGTTGTTGTTTTACTAAAGCTGAAGAGGTCCAAGTTAGGGCATGATAGGAGTTGTAGTTTTACAACAACATGACATGATGGAAGTTGTAGTTTTTCAACCGCTGGAGGTCCCCAGGTTGGGACATGATGTCAGTTGTAGTTTTGCAACATGATATGATGGGAGTTGTAGTATTGCAACAGTTGGGGGTCCCCAGGTTGGGGCATGATAGTTTTGCTGAAGCGGTACAGGTTAGGGCAGGATGGGAGTTGTAGTTTTGCCACAGCACGATGGCTCGGTGGTTAGCACCATTGCCTTGTAGCACTAGGTTCAAATGCCACCAAGGACAACATCTGCAAGGAGTTTGTACGTTCTCCCCATATATTGTTTCCTCCCACGCTCCAAAACATCCTGATAGATGAATTTGGAAATTAAATTGTGAGTCCCAATGGGGACAGGGACCAATTTGGGCCATGACAAGCTCTGTACTGCGCTGTGGAATATGCTATATAAATAAAAGAATTATGATGGGAGTAGTAGTTTTGCAATAGCTAAAGGGCCACAGGATGGGGATCACCATCCTATGCAAAAGCAAGGATTTCTGCTGTCAGGGCATGATGGGAGTTGTAGTTCAGCAACAGGCAATAGCTACTAATTGCCCACTGGATACCCATTAATTTCAATGGGTGCAACCTAATGCTTCACTAGACACGGTGGCTACCTATGTACTTGGTGGCCACAGTGTCTACTACCTATGGCAGTGGCTTCAACCTGCGGACCTCCAGATGTTGCAAAACTACAACTCCCAGCATGCCAGGACAGCCGTTGGCTGTCCGGGCATGCTGGGAGTTGTAGTTTTGCAACATCTGGAGGTCCGCAGGTTGAGGACCACTGACCTATGGCGTATGTACTACCTATGTCCTATGTACTTTTTTTTTTTTAAAGGAACAGTACACCTTATAATGGTTGGCTTATAATAGTGCAGCAGGCTTATAACA